>NW_024721306.1:0-53536 GCF_018991925.1 Homarus americanus | reverse complement strand
CTCGGATGTATGATGTTTGGATCCACCAAGCCATCTGTGAAGTATCATGCTGCATCTGCCGGTGTGTCGGTGGCTATGGCTTCAGTTATTTTTTGAGTGCTCCTTCTGGAGGTAGGCTTTACTATCGCCTAGGTCGGTAACTGAATGTGGCTGGTGAAGCTCCATGGTGGAGGAACTACGTAACCATTTTTGAAAATTGTAAACAATTTTAGAAAATTTTGGAAAAATTTTCTGAAAATTTTGGAAATGTTTTGAAATATTTTGAAAATTTCGGAAAATTTTGGAAAATATTTTTGGAAAATTTTCTGAAAATTTTTGGATAATTTTTAAATATTTTTGAAAATTTTTGGAAAATTTTTAAATTTTTGGAAAAATTTTGAAAATTTCGAAAATTTTCGAAAAATTTCAGGGTCTGACCTTAGGTGTAGAAGGCGTCGGATGTATGTTTGGATCACCGGCCATCTGTGATATCATGCCATCTGCCGGTGTCTCGGTGGCTATGGTTCAGTTATTTTTGAGGTCATCTTCTGGTAGACTACTATCCTAGGTCGGTAATTTTGAATATTGGTGGAAACTCCATGGTGGAGAAACGTAACCATTTTTTGAAAAATTGTGAACAATTTTAGAAAATTTTGGAAAATTTTCTGAAAATTTTAAGGAAATGTTTTGAAATATTTTGAAAAATTTTCGGAAAATTTTTGAAAAATTTTGGAAAAATTTCAGAAAATTTTGGAAAATTTTGGAAAAAATTTCTGAAAATTTTGAAATTTTGGAAAAAATTTGGAAAATTTTTGGAAATTTCTGAAAAATTTTGGATAATTTTTGAATATTTTTTGAGAAAATTTTGAAAATTTTCGAAAATTTTCCAAAAAATTTTTCAGAGGTCTGACCTTGGGTGTATAAGGCCGCTCCGGATGTATGATGTTTTGGATCCACAAGCCATCTGTGAAGTATCATGCTGCATCTATGTTGGCTATGGCTTCAGTTATTTTTTGAGGTGCTCCTTCTGGAGGTAGGCTTTACTATCGCCTGGGTCGTGAACTTTGAATGTGGCTGGTGGAGGCTCCATGGTGGAGGAACTACGTAACCATTTTTGAAGTGTAAACAATTTTAGAAAAATTTTGGAAAATTTTCCTGAAAATTTTGAAATGTTTTGAAATATTTTGAAAAATTTTCTGAAAATTGTTGAAATATTTGAAATTTTTGAAATATTTTTGAAATTTGTGAAAATTTTGGAAATTTTTGAAAATTTTCTGAAAATTTTTGAAAATTTTGGAAAATTTTTGAAAATTTTTGAAATTCAGAAAAAATTTTGAAAATTTTCTGAAAATTTTGAAATGTTTTGAAATATTTTTGGAAAATTTTGGAAAATTTTTGAATTTTCTGAAAATTTTTGAAATTTTTGAAATTTTGAAAAATTTGGAAAATTTCTGAAAATTTTTCTGTAATTTTGTCTGAATATTTTTTTAATTTTTGGAAAATTTTTGAAATTTTTTGGAAAATTTTTGAAAATTTTTGAAAAATTTCGAAAATTTTCAGAGGAGTCTGACAACAGGTGTAGAAAGGCCGCTCCGGATGTGATGTTTTGGATCCTGAGCCATCTGTGAGTATCATGCCATCTGCCGGTGTCTCATTGGCTTTGGCTTCCAGGTTATTTTTTGAGGTCATCCTTCTCGAGGTAGGCTTTACTATCGCCTAGGTCGGTAATTTTGAGATAATGGCTGGTGGAAGCTCCATGGTGGAGAACTACGTAACCATTTTTTAAAAATTGTGAACAATTTTAGAAAATTTTTGAGTTTCTGAAAATTTTGAAATGTTTTGAAATATTTTTGAAAAATTTTCGGAAAATTTTGAAATTTTTGAAAATTTTCAAAGAATTTTGGAAAATTTGGAAAATTTTGGAAAAATTTCTGAAAATTTTTGTTTTTGAAAAAATTTTGGAAAATTTTGGAAAATTTTGAAAATTTTGGAAAATTTTGAAATTTTTGAGGTACGAAATTTTCGAAAGTTTTGGAAAATTTTGAAAATGCTGCATCTGCCAGTGTCTCAATTTTTGAGGTCCTCCTGGAGGCTATCGCTAGGTCGGTAATTTTGAATGTGGCTGGTGTAGAGCTCCATGGTGGAGGAACTATGTAACCATTTTTTGAAAAATTTTGAAAATTTTGGAAAAATTTTTAGTACTCTGTGAGGTACAAATCATTTTATTTTTAATTTGGACTATTTTGGAAAATTTTCTGAAAGAGAATGAAGAATTTTAGGAAAATTTCTGAAAAAATTTCGGATAAATTTTTGAAAATTTTGAAAATTTTTGAAAAATTTTAGAAAATTGCGAAAATTTTTGAAGGTACGAAGGCCACTAAGTACTGAAAATTTTCAAGGGTACCAAAAAAATTCAGAGATCTGACCTTCAATGTGAGGCCGCTCCGGATGTATGATGTTTTTGGATCCACCGAGCCATCTGTGAAGTATCATGCCATCTGCCGATGTCCATAGTACAATATTTTTTGAGGGTCTTCTGGAGTGGGCTTTACTATCGCCTTGGATCACCAAGCCATCTGTGAGGAGTATCATGCTGCATCTGCCCGGTGTCTCGTGGCTATAAGTTATTTTTTGAGGTCCTCCTTCTGGAGGTAGGCTTTACTATCGCCTTGGAGTGGTAATTTTGAATGTGGCTGGTGGAGAGCTCCATGGTGGAGGAACTACGTAACCATTTTTTGAAAATTGTGAACAATTTTAGAAAATTTTTGGAAAATTTTCAATTTTGAAATTTTGAAATATTTTGAAAAATTTCGGAAGAATTTTGAAATTCTGATTTTACAAAATTTTTGGAAAATTTTAGATACGAAAATTTTTGAAAATTTTCAAGGCCCTAGGGGTCTGAAGGTGCGGCGTGGATGCAGTGTTTTGGATCACCAAGCCATCTGTGAGTATCATGCTGCATCTGCCATAGTGTCTCGGTAGCTATGGCTTCAGATTATTTTTTGAGGTCCTTCTGGAGTAGGCTTTCTATCGCCCTGGGTAATTTTGAATGTGGCTGGTGGAGGCTCCATGGTGGAGGACTACGTAAATTTTTAGAAAGTGTGAAAAATTTTAATTTTTGGAAAATTTTTGAAAATTTTTGAAATATTTGAAATATTTTGAAAAAATTTTGGAAAATTTTAATTTTTGAAAAGTACGCTAAAAGAATTTCTGAAATTTCAAGTCTGGAAAATTTTCAAGGGTCTGACCTGGTGTGAAGGCCGCTCCGGATGTATGATGTTTTGGATCACCGAGCCATCTGTGAAGTATCATGCATCTGCAGGTGTCTCTGGTTGTTTCCATGGCTTCAAATTTATTTTTGAGGTTCTCGCTGAGGTAGGCTTTACTATCGCCTTAGTAGGTAATTTTGAATGTTGCGTTGGAGCTCCATGGTTGGAGGAACTACGTAACCATTTTGAAAAATTGTGAACAATTTTAGAAAATTTTTGGAAAATTTTCTGAAAATTTTTAAATTGGAAATATTTTGAAATATTTTTGGAAAATTTTCGAAATTTTCGGAAAATTTTGAAAAGAATTTTGAATTTTGAAGATTTCGAAGTTAATTTTGAAGGTACGAAGATTTTCGAAAATTTTTGAAAAATTTTCGAGGGTCTGACCCAGATTGATAGGGCCGCTCGGATGTATGTGTTTGGATCCACCGAGCCATCTGTGAAAGTTCATTCTGCATCTGCGATTTTCTGGGTGCAAGCTAAGTTCTTGAGGTCCTTTCTGGGGTGAAACTACTATCGCCTAGGTCAGTAATTTTGAATATGGCTGGTGGAAGCTCCATGGTTGGAGGACTTCGTAACCATTTTTTGAAAAATTGTGAAAATTTTGGAAAATTTTTGGAAAGATTCTGAAAATTTTGGAAATGTTTGAAATATTTTTGAAAAATTTTTCGGAAAATTTTAAAATTAAAATTTTTTGAAAATTTTGAAAAAATTAGATTTTCGAAAATTTTAATTTCAGGGTCTGACCCTAGGTGTAAAGGCCGCTCCGGATGTATGATGTTGGATCCACCAGGCCATCTGTGAAGTATCATGCTGCATCTGCCCGGTGTCTCGGTGGCTATGGCTTCAGTTATTTTTGAGGTCCTCCTGGAGGTAGGCTTTACTATCGCCTAGGTCGGTAATTTTGAATGATGTTGGAGGCTCCATGGTGGAGGAACTACGTAACCATTTTTTGAAAAATTGTGAACAATTTTTAGAAATTTTGGAAAATTTCTGAAAATTTGGAAAATTTTGAAATATTTTGAAATTTTCGGAGAAAATTTTGAAAATTTTTGAAAATTTTGAAAATTTTCCGAAAATTTTTGGAAAATTTTTGGAAAATTTTTGGAAAAATTTCTGAAAATTTTTGAAATTTTTGAAAATTTGGGAAAATTTTTGGAAAATTTTGAAAAATTTTTGGAAAATTTTTGAAGATTTTCGAAAATTTTCAAAAAAATTTCAGAGGTCTGACCTTGGGTGTATAAGGCCGCTCCGTGTATGATGTTTGGATCCGAAAGCCATCTGTGAAGTATCATGCTGCATCTGCCGGTGTGTCGGTGGCTATGGCTTCGATATTCGAAAATTTTCAAAAAATTTACAGAGATCGACCTTAGATTGTATAAAGGCCGCTCCGGATGTATGATGTTTGGATCCACCGACCATCTGTTAAGTATCATGCTGCATCTGCCAGTGGCTATGGCTTTGATTATTTTTTGAGGTGCTCGCTTCTGGAGGTAGGCTTTACTATCGCCTAGGTCAGTAACTTTGAATGTGGCTGGTGGAGAGCTCCATGGTGGAGAACTACGTAACCATTTTTGAAAAATTGTAAACAATTTTGAAAATTTTTGGAAAATTTTCTGAAAATTTTCAGGAAATATTTTTGAAATATTTTGAAAAATGTTCTGAAAATTGTAGAAATATTTTTGAAATTTTGAAAAATTTTTGAAAATTTTGGAAAATTCTGAAATTTTCGGAAAATTTGGAAAATTTTGAAAATTTTGGAAAATTTGGAGAAAATTTTGGAAAATTTTTGAAAAATTCTGAAAATTTTCGGATAATTTTTGAATATTTTTTGAAATTTTTTAGAACATTTTGAAATTTTTGGAGAAATTTTTTGACAATTTTGAAAATTTCCCGAAAAATTTTCAGAGGGTCTCACCTTGGGTGTGAAGCCGCTCCGGATGTGTGATGTTTTGGATCCACCAGAGCCATCCTGTGAAATATCATGCCATCTGCCGGTGTCTCAGTGGCTATAGCTTCCAGAGTTATTTTTGAGTCCTCCTTCTGGAGGTAAGAATTACTATCGCCTAGGTCAGTAATTTTGAATGTGGCTGGTGGAGGCTCCATGGTGGAGGAACTACGTAACCATTTTGAAAAATTGTGAACAATTTTAGAAAATTTTTGGAGAAAATTTTCTGAGGTACAGGAAATGTTTTGAAATATTTTGAAAAAGTTTCGGAAAATTTTTTGAAAATTTTGAAAATTTTTGAAAATTACTCCGAAAATTTTGAAAATTTTCCGAAAATTTTGGAAAATTTTGAAAATTTTAAGGAAAAATTTCTGAAAATTTTTTTGAAATTTTGGAAAAATTTGGGGAAAAATTTTTGGAAAATTTCTGCGAAAATTTTTTCGGATAATTTTTGAATATTTTGAAAATTTTTTGGAAAATTTTGAAGATATTCGAAATTTTCCAAAAAATTTTCAGGGTCTGACCTTGGTGTATAAGGCCACTCCGGATGTATGATGTTTGGATCCACCAAGCCATCTGTGAAGTATCATGCTGCATCTGCCGGTGTGTCGGTGGCTATGGCTTCCAGTTATTTTGAGGTGCTCCTTCTGAGTGAGCACTATCGCCTGGGTCAGTAGCTTTGAATGGCAAGCTGGTGGAGCTCCATGGTGGAGTACTACGTAACCATTTTGAAAAAATTGTAAACAATTTTAGAAAATTTTAAGGAAAATTTTCTGAAAATTTTAGAAATGTTTTGGAAATATTTTTGAAAAATATTTCTGAAAATTGTGAAATATTTTGAAATTTTGAAAAAATTTTTGAAATTTTGGAAGGAAATTTTGAAAATTTTCGAAGAATTTTGGAAAATTTTGGAAAATTTTAAGAAAATTTTGGAAAATTTTAAGAAAATTTTTCAAGATTATTTGAATATTTTTGAAATTTTTTTGGAACATTTTTTGAAATTTTTTTGAAGAATTTTGAAAATTTTGAAAAATTTCGAAAAAAAATTTCAGAGGAATCTGACCTTTGGGTGTAGAAAGGCTGCTCCGGATGTGTGATGTTTGGATCCACCGAGCCATCTGTGAAGTATCATGCTGCATCTGCAGTGTCTCAGTGGCTATGGCTTTAGAGTTATTTTTTTGGGTCATCCTTCTCGAGGTAGGCTTTACTATCGCCTAGGTCGGTAATTTTGAATGTGGCTGGTGGAGGCTCCATGGTGGAGGAACTACGTAACCATTTTTAAAAATTGAACAATTTTAGAAATTTTGGAAAATTTGAAAATTTTAATGAAATGTTTTGAAATATTTTTGAAAAATCTTGGAAAATTTTGAAGGTACTGGAAAATTTTGAAAATTTTCCGAAATTTTTGGAAGAATTTTGGAAAATTACCCAGAAGAATTGGAGAATTACACGGAAAAATTTTTGAAAATTTTTGGAAAATTTTTGAAAATTTTTGGAAAATTTTTGAAAATTTTCCGAAAATTTTTGGAAAATTTTTGAAAATTTTTGGAAAAATTTCTGAAAATTTTTTGAAATTTTTGAAAAATTTGGGAAAATTTTTGGAAAATTTCTGAAAATTTTTCGGATAATTTTTGAATATTTTTGAAAAATTTTAGAAAATTTTTGAAAATTTTTGGAAATTTTTTGAAGATTTTCGAAAATTTTCCAAAAAATTTTCAGAGGGTCTGACCTTGGGTGTAGAAGGCCGCTCCGGATGTATAATGTTTTGGATTCACCGAGCCATCTGTGAAGTATCATGCTGCATCTGCCGGTGTTTCGGTGGCTATGGCTTCCAGAGTTATTTTTTTGAGGTCCTTCTGGAGGTAGGCTTTACTATCGCCTAGGTCGGTAATTTTGAATGTGGCTGGTGGAGAGCTCCATGGTGGAGGAACTACGTAACCATTTTTTGAAAAATTGTGAACAATTTTAGAAAATTTTTATGACACTACAAGGGTACGAAATGTTTAAGAAATATTTTGAAAAATTTTCTGAAAATTGTGAAATATTTGACATTTTTGAAGAATTTTTTGAAAATTTTTGGAAATTTCTGAAAATTTTTCGGAAAATTTTGAAATTTTTTGAAAAAATTTTAGAAAATTTTGGGAAAGAATTTTGGAAAATTTTCTGAAAATTTTGGAAATGTTTTGAAATATTTTGAAAATTTTGGAAAATTTTGAAAGAATACAGAAAAATTTTCTGAAAATTTTTGAAATTTTTGAAATTTAAGGAAAATTTTTGGAAAATTTCTGAAAATTTTCGGATAATTTTTGAATATTTTGAGTTTTGGAAAATTTTTGAAATTTTGAAAATTTTGAAAATTTTCAGAAGAATTTTGAAAATTTTGAAAAATTTCCAAAAAAAATTTTCAGAGGAGTCTGACCTTAGGTGTAGAAGGCCGCTCCGGATGTATGATGTTTTGGATCCACCGAGCCATCCTGAAGTATCATGCCATCTGCCGGTGTCTCGGTGGCTATGGCTTCCAGAGTTATTTTGAGGTCCTCCTTCTGGAGGTAGGAATTACTATCGCCTAGGTCGGTAATTTTAGATGTGGCTGGTGGAGAGCTCCATGGTGGAGGAACTACGTAACCATTTTTGAAAAATTGTGAACAATTTTAGAAAATTTTGGAAAATTTTCTGAAAATTTTAAGGAAATGTTTTGAAATATTACGAAAAATTTTCGGAAAATTTTTTGAAAATTTGAAAAATTTTGAAAATTTACTAGGAAGATTTTTGAAAATTTTTGAAAATTTTCTGAAAATTTTCTGAAATTTGAAATTGAAAAATTTGGGAAAATTTTGAAAAATTTCTGAAAATTTTCGGATAATTTTTGAATATTTTGAAGAATTTTTGGAAAATTTTTGAAAAAATTTGAAAATTTTTGGAAAATTTTTGAATTTTCGAAAATTTTCAAAAAAATTTTCAGAGGAGTCTGACCTTGGGTGTATAAGGCCGCTCCGGATGTATGATGTTTTGGATCCACCAAGCCATCTGTTGAGTATCATGCATCTGCCGGTTGGCTATGGCTTCCAGTTATTTTTTTGAGGTGCTCCTTCTGGAGTAGGCTTTACTATCGCCTAGGTCGGTAACTTTGAATGTGGCTGGTGGAGAGCTCCATGGTGGAGGAACTACGTAACCATTTTTTGAAAAATTGTAAACAATTTTAGAAAATTTTTGGAAAATTTTCACAGAAAATTTTGGGAAATGTTTTACAAATATTTTTGAAAAATGTTCTGAAAATTTGTAAAATATTTTGAAATTTTTTGAAAAATTTTGAAAATTTTGGAAAATTTCAGAAAAATTTTCGGAAAATTTTGGAAGGCACAGAAGAATTTTGGAGAAGAACCACAGAAAATTTTGAAGGAAATTTTGGAAAATTTTCTGAAAATTTTTCGGATAATTTTTGAATATTTTGAAATTTTTTGGAACATTTTGAAATTTTTGGAAAATTTTTTGAAAATTTTGAAAAATTTCCGAAAAATTTTCAGAAATCTGACTTAACCAGGTGTAGAAGGCCGCTCCGGATGTATGATGTTTTGGATCCACCGAGCCATCTGTGAAGTATCATGCTGCATCTGCCGGTGTCTCAGTAGCTAGCTTCCAAGTTATTTTTGAGGTCCTCCTTCTGAGTAGGAATTACTATCGCCTAGGTCAGTAATTTTGAATGTGGCTGTGGAGGCTCCATGGTGGAGGAACTACGTAACCATTTTTGAAAAATTGTGAACAATTTTAGAAAATTTTGGAGATTTTCTGAAAATTTTGAAATGTTTTGAAATATTTGAAAATTTTCAGGAAAATTTTTTGAAATTACGAAAATTTTGAAAATTTTCCGAAAATTTTTGAAAATTTTTCGGAAGGAAATTTTCAGAGAAAAATACGAAGAATTACCGGAAAAATTTCTGAAAATTTTTTTTGAAATTTTGGAAAATTTGGGAAAATTTTGGAAAATTTCTGAAAATTTTTCGGATGAACCACGAATATTTTTGAAAATTTTTGGAAAATTTTTGAAGATATTCGAAAATTTTCCAAAAATTTTCAGAAGGAATCTGAAACCTTGGGTGTATAAAGGCCGCTCCGGATGTATGATGTTTGGATCCACCAAGCCATCTGTGAAGTATCATGCTGCATCTGCGGTGTGGCGGTGGCTATGGCCAGTTATTTTTGAGGTGCTCCTTCTGGGTAGGCTTTACTATCGCCTAGGTCAGTAACTTTGAATGTGGTGGTGGAGAGCTCCATGGTGGAGAGTACTACGTAACCATTTTTGAAAAATTGGAAACAATTTTAGAAAATTTTGGAAAATTTTCTGAAAATTTTAGAAATGTTTTGAAATATTTTGAAAAAATGTTCTGAAAATTGTAAAATGTTGCAGAATTTTGAAAAATTTTTGAAAATTTTTGGAAAATTTTGAAAATTTTTCGGAAAATTTGGAAGAAATTTTGGAAAAATTTGGAAAATTTTTGGAAAATTACAGAGAAATTTTTCGGATTATTTTGAATATTTTGAAATTTTTTTTGGAACATTTTGAAATTTTTTGGAAAATTTTTTTGAAAATTTTTTGAAAAAAATTTCGAAAAAAATTTCAGAAGAATCTGACATGGGTGTAGAAGGCCGCTCCGGATGTATGATGTTTTGGATCCACCGAAGCCATCTGTGAAGTATCATGCTGCATCTGCCGGTGTCTCAGTGGCTATGAAGCGTTCAGAGTTATTTTTTGAGGTCATCCTTCTCGAGTGAAGCTTTACTATCGCCTGGAGTCGGTAATTTTGAATGTGGCTGGTGGAAGCTCCATGGTGGAGGAACTACGTAACCATTTTTTTAAAAATTGTGAACAATTTTTAGAAAATTTTTGAAATTTTTCTGAAAATTTTATGAAATGTTTGAAATTTTGGAAAATTTTGAAAATTTTGGAAAATTTTGAAAATTTTTCAAAAATTGAAATTTTGGAAAATTTTTGGAAAAATTTGGAAAATTTTTGGAAAATTTCTGCAAAAATTTTTTGAAATTTTGAAAAATTTGGAAAATTTTGAAAATTTTGAAAATTTTTGGAAAATTTTGAAAATTTTTGGAAAATTTTTGAAGATTTTCGAAAATTTTCCAAAAATTCTTTCAGGAGTCTGACCTTGGGTGTATAAGGCTGCTCTCCGGATGTATGATGTTTTGGATCACCAAGCCATCTGTGAAGTATCATGCTGCATCTGCCGGTGTCGGTGGCTACTTGACACCAGTTATTTTTTGGGTGCTCCTTCTGGAGGTGGAAGCTACTATCGCCTAGGTCAGTAACTTTGAATGTGGCTGGTGGAGGCTCCTTGGTGGAGGAACTACATGTACATTTTGAAAAATTTATGAAGACAATTTTTAGAAAATTTTTTGGAAAATTTTCTGAAAATTTTTGGGAAATGTTTGAAATATTTTTGAAAATTTTGGAAAATTTTTATGAAGAATTACGAAAATTTTCGAAAATTTTTGGAAAATTTCTGAAAATTTTTGAAATTTTGAAAAATTTGGGAAAATTTTTGAAAAATTTCTGAAAATTTTTCGGATAATTTTGAATATTTTTTGAAAATTTTTGGAAAATTTTTGAAGAAAATTTTGAAAATTTTGGAAAATTTTTGAAGATTTTCAATTTTCAAAAATTTCAGAAGGTCTGACCTTGGGTGTATAAGGCCGCTCCGGATGTGTATGATATTTTGGATCTTAAGCCATCCTGTTAAGTAGTATCATGCTGCATCTTGCCGGTGGCTATGGCTTCAGTTATTTTTTTGAGGTGCTCCTTCTGGAGGTAGGCTTACTATCGCCTAGGTCGGTAACTGAATGTGGCTGGTGGAGGCTCCATGGTGGAGGAACTACGTAACCATTTTTGAAATTGTAAACAATTTTAGAAAATTTTTGGAAAATTTTCTGAAAATTTTTGGAAATGTTTGAAATATTTTGAAAAATTTTGGAAAATTTTGGAAATTTGGAAAATTTTCTGAAAATTTTCGGATAATTTTGAATATTTTGAAATTTTTTGGAACATTTTTGAAATTTTTGGAAAATTTTTGAAAGAATTTTTGAAAAATTTCGGAAAAATTTTCAGAGGATCTGACTTGGGTGTGAAGGCCGCTCCGGATGTATGATGTTTTGGATCACGAGCCATCTGTGAGTATCATGCTGCATCTGCCGGTGTCTCGGTGGCTATGGCTTCAGAGTTATTTTTTGGAGGTCATACTTCTCGGGTAAGCTTTACTATCGCCTAGGTCAGTAATTTTGAATGTGGCTGGTGGGAGCTCCATGGTGGAGGAACTACGTAACCATTTTTGAAATTGTGAACAATTTTAGAAAATTTTGGAAAATTTTCTGGTTAAGGAAATGTTTTGGAAATATTTTGAAAAATTTTCGGAAAATTTTTGAAAATTTTCGAAAATTGAAAATTTTGGAAAATTTTGGAAAATTTTGGAAAATTTTTGGAAAAATTTGGAAAATTTTGGAAAAATTTCTTAAAATTTGTAAACAATTTTTAATTTTTACAGAGAATTTTCTGAAATTTTACAGAAAATTTTTCTGAAAAATTTAGAAATGTTTTGAAATATTTTGAAAAATTTTCTGAAAATTGTGAAATATTGACATTTTGAAAAATTTTGAAAATTTTTGGAAATTTCTGAAAATTTTTGGAAAATTTTGAAAATTTGGAATTTTAGGGTACACAAGAAAAAAATTGAAAATTTTGGGGAAAATTTTTGAAAATTTTCTGAATATTTTTGGGAAATGTTTTGAAATATTTTGAAGAATTTTGGAAAATTTTGGAAAATTTTGGAAAATTTTCTGAAAATTTTGTGAAATTTGAAATTTTTTTAATTTTTTGAAAATTTCTGAAAAAATTTTCGGATAATTTTGAATATTTTTGAACTTTTGAAAATTTTGAAAGTGCGGAAAATTTTGAAAATTGAAAAAATTTCGAAAATTTCAGGGTCTGACCTTAGGTGTAGAAAGGCCGCTCCGGATGTATGATGTTTTGGATCCTGAGCCATCTGTGATATCATGCTGCATCTGCCGATACTGGTAGCTATGGCTTCAGGTTATTTTTGAGGTCCTCCTTCTGGAGGTAGGAATACTATATCGCCTAGGTCATTAATTTTTGAATGTGGCTGGTGGAAGCTCCATGGTGGAGGAACTACGTAACCATTTTGGCGTGTGAACAATTTTTAGAAAATTTTGAAAAATTTTTCTGAAAATTTTTTTGAAATGTTTTGAAATATTTTTTGAAAAATTTTTCTGAAAAAATTGTGAAAATATTTTTTGAAATTTTTGAAAAATTTTTGAAAATTTTTGGAAAATTTCTGAAAAATTTTCGGAAAATTTTGGGAAAATTTTAATTTTTGAAAGAATACTGAAAATTTTGGAAAAAATTTTGAAAATTTTCCTGAAAATTTTGAAATCATTTTGAAATATTTTGAAAATTTTGAAAATTTTGGAAAATTTTTGGAAAATTTCTGAAAATTTTCAGATAATTTTGAATATTTTGAAATTTTGGAACATTTTTGAAATTTTTTGGAACATTTTGAAGATTTTCGAAAATTTTCCAAAAAAGAACCTCAGAAGATCTGACAGGTGTATCAGGCCGCTCGGATGTACTTGATGTTTTGGATCCACCAAGCCGTCTGTGAGTATCATGCTGCATCTGCCAGTGTGTCGGTGTTTCCTTAGCTTCAGTTATTTTTGAGGTGCTCCTTCTGAGTAGGCTACTATCGCCTAGGTCAGTAGCTTTGAATGTGGCTGGTGGAGGCTCCATGGTGGAGGAACTACGTAACCATTTTTGAAAAAATTATAAACAATTTTAGAAAATTTACTGGAAAAATTTTCTGAAAATTTTAAAATGTTTGAAATATTTTGAAAAATTTTTCTGAAAATTGGCCGAAATATTACAGAGAGTACAGAAAAATTTTGAAAATTTTTGGAAAATTTCTGAAAATTTTTCGGAAAATTTTTATGAAAATATTTGAAAAATTTTGGAAAATTTGCAGAAGAATTTTTAATTTTGAAATTTTTTGAAAGAATTTTGAAAATTTTGGGAAAAATTTTGAAATTTTCACCGAAAATTTTAGGAAATGTTTGAAATATTTTGAAAAATTTTGGAAAATTTTGGAAAATTTTGGAAGGTACCACGAAAATTTTCGGATATTTGAATATTTTGAAAATTTTTGGAACATTTTTTAGAAATTTTTTGGAAAAATTGCGAAAATTTTTGAAAAAATTCGAAAAAAAAATTTACCTAAGAGGTCTGACCTTAGGTGTAGAAAGGCCGCTCCGGATGTATGATGTTTTGGATCTGCAGGCCATCTGTGAAGTAATGCTGCATCTTCCAGTGTCTCAGTGGCCTATAGCTAGAGTTATTTTTGAGGTCCTCCTTCTGAAGTAAACTACTATAGCCTGGGTCGGTAATTTTGAATGTGGCTGGTGGAAGCTCCATGGTGGAGGAACTACGTAACCATTTTGAAAAATTGTAAACAATTTTAGAAAATTTTGGAAAATTTTCTGTGAGAAATTTTGGGAAATGTTTTGAAATATTTTGAAAAATGTTCTGAAAATTGTGAAATATTTTGAAATTTACACGAAAAATTTTTTAAAAATTTTTTGGAAAAATTTCTGAAAATTTTCTGAAAAATTTTTGGAAAAATTTTTGGAAAATTTTGGGAAAATTTTGGAAGAATTTTAAGAAGAATTTTGGAAAAATTACTGAAAAATTTTGGATAATTACAGATATTTTGAAATTTTTGGAACGTTTTTAAAAATTTTTGGAAAATTTTTAATTTTTGAAATTTCGAAAAAAATTTCCAGGGGTCTGACCTTGGGTGTAGAAAGCCGCTCGGATGTATGATGTTTTGGATCACCAGGCCATCCTTGAAGTATCATGCTGCATCTGCCGGTGTCTCAGTGGCTATAGCTGGGGAGTTATTTTTTGAGGTCATCCTTCTCAGGGTAGAGGCTTTACTATCGCCTAGGTCGGTAAGTACAGATAACTGGCTGGTGGAGAGCTCCATGGTGGAACTACGTAACCATTTTTGAAATTGTGAACAATTTTAGAAATTTTGGAAAATTTTTCTGAGAATTTTTCAATGAAATGTTTTGAAATATTTTGAAAAATTTTCGGAAAATTTTTGAAATTTAATTTTGAAAATTTTGCGAAAATTACTGGAAAATTTGGAAAATTTTTTGGAAAATTTGGAAAATTTTGGAAAAATTTGGAAGGTACAGAAAAATTCTCTGAAAATTTTTTGAAATTTTTGAAAAATTTGGAGAAAATTTTTGGAAAATTTTGAAAATTTTTGGAAAGGTACTGAAAATTACGGAAAATTTTGAAAATTTTGGAACGACCCCAGATTTTCGAAAATTTTCCAAAAATTTTCAGAGGTCTGACAACAACAGGTGTATAAGGCCGCTCCGGATGTATGATGTTTTGGATCCACCAAGCCCATCTGTAGTATCATGCTGCATCTGCCGGTGTGTCGGTGGCTATGGCTTCCAGTTATTTTTGAGGTGCCTTCTGGAGGTAAGGCTACTATCGCCTGGGTCGGTAACTTTGAATGTGACTGGTTTAGAGAGCTCCATGATTGGAGGAACTACGTAACCATTTTTGAAAAATTGTGAACAATTTTAGAAAAATTTTAGAAAATTTTCTGAAAATTTTAAGGAAATGTTTGAAATATTTTGAAAAAATTTCCGGAAAATTTTTAAAAATTGAAAATTGGAAAATTTTCCGAAAATTTTTAATTTTCGAAATTTTGGAAAATTACTGGAAAATTTTTAAGGAAAATTTTGGGAAAATTTTGGAAAAATTTCTGAAAATTGCAGAAATTACGAAAAAATTTGAGAAAGAATTTTGGAAAATTTCTGAAAATTTTCGGATAATCTGAATATTTTGAAATTGGAAAATTTTTGAAAATTTGAAGATACGAAGATTTTCGAAAAGTTACCAAAAAAAATCAGAGGTCTGAAACCTTGGGTGTATAAAGGCCGCTCCGGATGTATGATGTTTTGGATCCACAAGCCATCTGTGAGTATCATGCTGCATCTGCCGGTATGTCGGTGGCTATGGCTTCAGTTATTTTTGAGGTGCTCGCTTCTGGAGTAGGCTTTACTATCACTAGGTCCTGGTAGCTTTGAATGTGGCTGGTGGAAGCTCCATGGTGGAGGAACTACGTAACCATTTTTGAAAAATTGTAAACAATTTTAGAAAATTTTGGAAAGAATTTTCTGAAAATTTTTTAGAGGCTTTGAAATATTTTGAAAAAATTTTCTGAAAATTGTGAAATATTTTGAAATTTTTGAAAAATTTTTGAAAATTTTTGGAAAATTTCTGAAGATTTTTTTCCGGAAAATTTTTAAAATGTTGAAAAATTTTGGAAAATTTTGAAAAAAATTTTAGAAAATTTTTGAAATTTTTTGAAAAATTTTGAAAATTTTTGGGAAAAATTTTTGAAAATTTTCTGAAATACAGGAAATGTTTTGAAATATTTTTGAAAAATTTTGGAAATTTTAAGGAAAAATTTTGGAAAATTTTCTGAAAATTTTCGGATAATTTTTGAATATTTTTGAAAATTTTTGACATTTTGAAATTTTGAAAATTTTTGAAAATTTTGGAAAATTTCCGAAAAATTTTCAGAGGGTCTGACCTGGGTGTAGAAGGCCGCCCGATGTATGATGCTTTGGGATCCACTGAGCCATCTGTGAAGTATCATGCTGCATCTTCCGGTGTCTCGGTGGCTATGGCTTCCAGAGTTATTTTTTTGAGGTCCTCCTTCTGGAGGTAGGCTTTACTATCGCCTAGGTCGGTAATTTTGAATGTGGCTGGTGGAGAGCTCCATGGTGGAGGAACTACAACCATTTTTTGAAAAATTGTAAACAATTTTAGTATTTTGGAAAATTTCTGAAAATTTTGGAAATTGAAAATTGGGAAATGTTTGAAATATTTTGAAAATTTTTCTGAAAATTGTGAAATATTTTGAAATTTTTGAAAATTTTGAAAATTTTTGAAATTTCTGAAAATTTTCGAGAAATTTTTGAAAATTTTGAAAATTTTTGAAATTTTTGAAATATTTGAGAAAATTTTGGGAAAAATTTTGAAATTTTCTGAAAATTTTGGGAAATGTTTTGAAATATTTTGAAAAATTTTGAAAATTTTGAAAATTTTGGAAAATTTTCTGAAAATTATGAATTTTTGAAATTTTTGAAAATTTTTGAAAATTTCTGAAATTTTTCGATAATTTTGAATATTTTTGAAATTTTTTGAAAATTTTTGAATTTTTGGAAAATTTTTGAAAATTTTTGAAAAATTCGAAAAATTTTTCAGAGGGTCTGACCTTGGGTGTAGAAGGCCGCCCGGATGTATGATGTTTTGGATCCACCGAGCCATCTGTGAAGTATCATGCTGCATCTGCCGGTGTCGGTGGCTATGGCTTCCAGTTATTTTTTTGAGGTGCTCCTTCTGGAGGTAGGCTTTACTATCGCCTAGGTCGGTAACTTTGAATGTGGCTGGTTGAGCTGCATCTGGCCGGTGTCGGTGGCTATGGCTCTCAGTTATTTTTTGAGGTGCTCCTGGAGGTAGGCTTTTACTATCGCCTAGGTCGGTAACTTTGAATGTAGCTGGTTGGAGAGCTCCATGGTGGAGGAACTACGGTAAACCATTTTTGAAAATTTTAACAATTTTAGAAAATTTTTGGAAAATTTTTCTGAAAATTTGGGAAATGTTTTGAAATATTTTGAAAATTTTCGAAAATTTTTGAAAAATTTTTGAAATTTTTGAAAATTTTCCGAAAATTTTGAAAATGTTCCTGAAAATTTTGGAAAGTGGGAGGTTCTTGGGAAAAATTTCAGGTAATTTTTGAAATTTTGGAAAATTTAGCAATTCTTGGAAAAATGGAAAATTTTTCGATTAATTTTTGAATATTTTTGAAAATTTTTGAGTAAATTTTTTGAAAATTTTTGGTAAATTTTTGAAGATTTTCGAAAATTTTCCAAAATTTCAGAGGGTCTGACCTTGGGTGTATAAGGTCAGTTCGATGTATGATGTTTTGATCCACCAAATATCTGTTAAGTATCATGCTGTACTTGCCGGTGGCTATGGTTTGAAGTTATTTTTTGAGGTGCTCCTTCTGGAGGTAGGGCTTTACTATCGCCCAGTCGGAACCTTTTGAATGTGGCTGGTGGAGGAGTCTTATGGCGGAGGAACCGACGTAACCATTTTTTTGAAAATTGTAAAACAATTTTAGAAAATTTTTGAAAATTTTCTGAAAATTTTGGGAAATGTTTGAAAATATTTTGAAAAATTTCTGAAAATTAGAAATATTTTGAATTTCTTGGAAAATTTTTGAAAATTTTTAAAATTTCTGAAAATTTTTCGGAAAATTTGGAAAATATTTGAAAAATTTGAAAATTTTTGCAATTTTAGAAATTTTTGAAATTTTTTTGAAAAATTCTTGAAAATTTTGGGAAAATTTTGAAAATTTGAAAAATTTTGGAAAATTTTCTGAAAATTTTGGGAAATGTTTTGAAATATTTTGAAAATTTTGGGAAAAATTTGAAAAATTTTTGGAAAATTTTCTGAAAAATTTTCGATAATTTTTGAATATTTTTGAAAATTCTTGAACATTTTTGAAATTTTTGAAAATTTTTAGTAAATTTTTTGGAAAATTTCCGAAAAATTTTCAGAGGGCCTGACCTGGGTGTAGAAGGCCGCCCGATGTATGATGCTTTGGGATCCACTGAGCCATCTGTGAAGTATCATGCTGCATCTTCCGGTGTCTCGGTGGCTATGGCTTCCAGAGTTATTTTTTTTGAGGTCCTCCTTTCTGGAGGTAGGCTTACCATCGCCTAGGTCGGTAATTTGAATGTGGGCTGGTGAGGAGCCTCCATGGTGGAGGAACCACAACCATTTTTTGAAAAATTGTAAACAATTTTAGTATTTTGGAAAATTTCTGAAAATTCTTGGTAATTGAAAATTGGGAAATGTTTGAAATATTTTTGAAAATTTTTCTGAAAATTGTGAAATATTTTGAAATTTTTTGGTAATTTTGAAAAATTTTTTGAAATTTCTGAAAATTTTCGAGTAAATTCTTGAAAATTTTGAAAATTTTTGAAATTTTTTTGAGGTACTTGAGAAAATTTTGGGTGTACCCTCTTGAAATCTTTCTGAAAATTTTGGGAAATGTTTGAATATTTTGAAAAATTTCGAGTAATTCTTAGGTAACTTTTGGAAAATTTTCTGAAAATTATGAATTTTTGAAATTTTTGAAAATTTTTGAAAATTTCTGAAATTTTTCGATTAATTTTGAATATTTTTGAAATTTTTTGAAAATTTTTGAATTTTTGGAAAATTTTTGAAAATTTTTGAAAAATTCGAAAAATTCTTCAGAGGGTCTGACCTTGGGTGTAGAAGGCTTGCCCGGATGTATATGATGTTTTGGATCCACCGGTTTTCATCTGTGAAGTATCATGCTGCATCTGCCGGTGTCGGTGGCTGATGGCTTCCAGTTATTTTTTTGAGGTGCTCCTTCTGAGTAGTAGGCTTTACTATCGCCCAGGTCGGTAACTTTGAATGTGGCTATTGAGAGTTCATGGTGGAGGAACTACGTAACCATTTTTGAAATAGGAACAATTTTAGTAATTTTTGGAAAACTTTTCGAAAATTTTTTGGGAAATAAGCTTGAAATATTTTGAAAATTTTCGGAAAATTTTTGAGAAAATTTTTGGTAAATTTTTAAAATTTTCCGAAAATTTTGAAAATGTTCCGAAAATTTTGAAAATTTTGAAAATTTTTAAAAATTTCGAAAATTTTTGAAATTTTGAAAAATTTGGGAAAATTCTGAAAAATTCTGAAAATTTTCGGATAATTTGAATATTTTGAAAATTTTGAAAATTTTTTGAAAATTTTGGAAAATTTTTGAAGATTTTCGAAGCACTTTCCGTACCCCTTCAGAGTGGGTCTGACCTGGGTGTATAAGGCCGCCCGGATGTATGATGTTTGGATCCACCAAGCCATCTGTTAAGTATCATGCTGCATTGCCGGTGGCTATGGCTTCCAGTTATTTTTTGAGGTGCCCTGGACAGGCTTACTATCGCCTAGGTCGGGAACTGAATGGCTGGTGGAGAGCTCCAGGAGGAACCACGAATTATTTTTTGAAAATTGTAAACCAATTTTAAAATTTTTTCTGAAAAATTTGGGAATGTTTTGAAATATTTGTGCAATTTTCTGAAAATTGTGAAATATTTGAAATTTTGAAAAATTTTGAAAATTTGGAAAATTTCTTGAAAATTTTTTCGAGTAAATTTGAGTAACATTTGAAAGTAAATTTTTGAAAATTTTGAAGTAATTTAGTAATTTTTGAAATTTTTTTTTTTAGGTAAAATTTTGAAAAAATTTTTTAGAAAAATTTTGAAAATTTTCTGAAAAATTTTGGGAAATGGGCTTTAAAATATTTTTAGTAATTTGGAAAATTTTGGAAATTTGGAAAAATTTTCTGAAAATTTTTCGATTGGGTTCTTGAATATTTTTGAAAAATTTTTGAACATTTTTGAAATTTGGAAAATTTTTGAAAATTTTTGAAAAATTTTGAAAATTTTGGGAAAATTTTTAAAAATTTTCTGAAAATTTTCGGATAATTGAATATTTTGAAAATTTTGGAAAATTTTGAAAATTTTTGGAAATTGAAGATTTTCGAAAATTTTCCAAAATTTTCAGAGGGTCTGACCTGGGTATAAGGCCGCTCCGGATGTATGATGTTTTGGATCCACCATCTGTTAAGTATCATGCTGCACTGCCGGTGGCTATGGCTTCCAGTTATTTTTTGAGGTGTTCTGGAGGTAGGCTTTACTATCGCCTAGGTCGGTAACTTTGAATGTGGGTGGTGGAGAGCTCCATGGTGGAGGAACTACGTAACCATTTTTTGAAAATTGTAAACAATTTTGGAAAATTTTTGAAAATTTTTTGAAAATTTTTGAAAATTTTCCGAAAATTTTTGGAAAATTTCTGAAAATTTTTCGGATAATTTTTTGGAAAAATTTTGGAAAATTTTTTGGAAAATTTTTCGAAAATTTTCTGAAAATTGTAAATTTTTGAAATTTTTTGAAAAATTTGGGGAAAATTTTTGGAAAAATTTCTGAAAATTTTTCGGGTAATTTTTGAATATTTTTGAAATTTTTTGGAACATTTTTTAATTTTTTGGGAGTAAATTTTTGAAAATTTTTGAAAATTTTCGAAATTTTAGGAAATTTTGTGAAATTTTGAAAATTTGGGAAAATTTTAGCTTTCTGGAAAATTTTTTGATAATTTTTGAAATTTTGAAATTTTTGGAAAATTTTTGAAAATTTATGTACTCAGTAAATTTTCTACAGAGGGTCTGACCTTGGGTGTAGAAGGCCGCTCCGGATGTATGATGTTTTGGATCCACCGAGCCATCTGTGAAGTATCATGCTGCATCTGCCGGTGTCTCGGTGGCTATGGCTTCTAGAGTTATTTTTTGAGGTCCTTCTGGAGGTAGGCTTTACTATCGCCTAGGTCGGTAATTTTGAATGTGGCTGGTGGAGAGCTCCATGGTGGAGGAACTACGTAACCATTTTTTGAAAAATTGTGAACAATTTAGAAAATTTTTGGAAAATTTTCTGAAAATTTTGGGAAATGTTTTGAAATATTTTGAAAAATTTTCGGAAAATTTTTGAAAATTTTGAAGATTTTCGAAAATTTTCCAAAAATTTTTTGAAAATTTCTGAAAATTTTTCGGATAATTTTTGAAAAATTTTGCAAATTTTTAGAAAAATTTTCGGAAAATTTTTGAAAATTTTTTGAAAATTTTTGAAAATTTTCCGAAAATTTTTGAAAATTTTTGAAGATTTTCGAAAATTTTCCAAAAAATTTTCAGAGGGTCTGACCTTGGGTGTAGAAGGCCGCTCCGGATGTACGATGTTTTGGATCCACCGAGCCATCTGTGAAGTATCATGCTGCATCTGCCGGTGTCTCGGTGGCTATGGCTTCAGAGTTATTTTTTGAGGTCCTCTCGAGGTAGGCTTACTTTATCGCCTAGGTCGGTAATTTTGAATGTGGCTGGTGGAGAGCTCCATGGTGGAGGAACTACGTAACCATTTTTTGAAAAATTTTGAACAATTTTAGAAAATTTTTGGAAAATTTTCTGAAAATTTTGGGAAATGTTTTGAAATATTTTGAAAAATTTTCGGAAAATTTTTGAAAATTTTTTGAAAATTTTTGAAAATTTTCCGAAAATTTTTGGAAAATTTTGGAAAATTTTTGGAAAAATTTGGAAAATTTTTGGAAAAATTTCTGAAAATTTTTGAAAAATTTCCGAAAAATTTTCAGAGGGTCTGACTTTGGGTGTAGAAGGCCGCTCCGGATGTATGATGTTTTGGTTCCACCGAGCCATCTGTGAAGTATCATGCTGCATCTGCCGGTGTCTCGGTGGCTATGGCTTCCAGAGTTATTTTTTTGAGGTCCTCCTTCTGGAGGTAGGAATTACTATCGCCTAAGTCGGTAATTTTGAATGTGGCTGGTGGAGAGCTCCATGGTGGAGGAACTACGTAACCATTTTTTGAAAAATTGTGAACAATTTTAGAAAATTTTTGGAAAATTTTATGAAAATTTTGGGAAATGTTTTGAAATATTTTGAAAAATTTTCGGAAATTTTGAAGACCCTGGAAAGAGCCACGAAAATTTTTGGAAAAATTTCTGAAAATTTTTTGAAATTTTTGAAAAATTTGGGAAAATTTTTGGAAAATTTCTGAAAATTTTTCGGATAATTTTGAATATTTTTGAAAATTTTTGGAAAATTTTTGGAAGTTTTTGGAACATTTTTGAAAATTTTTGGAAAATTTTTGAAGATTTTCGAAAATTTTCCAAAAAATTTTCAGCGGGTCTGACCTTGGGTGTATAAGGCCGCTCCGGATGTATGATGTTTTGGATCCACCAAGCCATCTGTTAAGTATCATGCTGCATCTGCCGGTGGCTATGGCTTCCAGTTATTTTTTTGAGGTGCTCCTTCTGGAGGTAGGCTTTACTATCGCCTAGGTCGGTAACTTTGAATGTGGCTGGTGGAGAGCTCCATGGGGGAGGAACTACGTAACCATTTTTTGAAAAATTGTAAACAATTTTAGAAAATTTTTGGAAATGTTTTGAAATATTTTGAAAAATTTTCGGAAAATTTTTGAAAATTTTTTGAAAATTTTTGAAAATTTTCCGAAAATTTTTGGAAAATTTTTGAAAATTTTTGGAAAAATTTCTGAAAATTTTCAAAAATTTTTGAAAAATTTGGGGAAATTTTTGGAAAATTTTTGAAAATTTTTGGAAAATTTTTCAGAGGAGTTGACTTGGGTGTAGAAGGCCGCTCCTGATGTATGATGTTTTGGATCACCAAGCCATCTGTGATATCATGCTGCATCTGCCGGTGTGTCGGTGGCTATGGCTTCCAGTTATTTTTGAGGTTCTTCTGGAGGTAGGCTTTATCGCCTAGGTCAGTAACTTTGAATGTGGCTGGTGAGAGCTCCATGGTGGAGGAACTACGTAACCATTTTTGAAAAATTAGTAAACAATTTTAGAAAATTTTGGAAAATTTTCTGAAAATTTTGGAAAATTTTCTGAAAATTTAAATGTTTTGAAATATTTTGAAAAATTTTCTGAAAATTGTGAAATATTTGAACATTTTGAAAATTTTTGAAAATTTTGGAAATTTCTGAAAATTTTTGGAAAATTTTGAAAATTTTGGAAAATTTGGAAATTTTTGAAAAATTTTAAAATTTTGAAAATTTTGAAAATTTTCTGAATATTTTGAAATGTTTTGAAATATTTTGAAAAATTTTTGGAAAATTTGGAAAAATTTTTGATTTCTGAAAATTTTATTGAAATTTTTGAAAATTTTTGAAAATTTCTGAAAATTTTTCGGATAATTTTGAATATTTTTGAACTTTTTTTGAAAATTTTTGAAAATTTTTGGAAATTTTGAAAATTTTGGATGAAATTTTTCAGAGGTCTGACCTTGGGTGTAGAAGGCCGCTCCGGATGTATGATGTTTTGGATCCACCGAGCCATCTGTGATATCATGCTGCATCTGCCGGTGTCTCGGTGGCTATGGCTTCAGGAGTTATTTTTGAGTCCTTCTGGAGGTAGGAATTACTATCGCCTAGGTCGGTAATTTTGAATGTGGCTGGTGGAGAGCTCCATGGTGGAGGAACTACGTAACCATTTTTGAAAAAATTGTGAACAATTTTAGAAAATTTTTGGAAAATTTTCTGAAAAATTTTGAGGAAATGTTTTGAAATATTTGAAAAATTTTCTGAAAATTGTGAAATATTTTGAAATTTTTGAAAAATTTTTGAAAATTTTTGGAAAATTTCTGAAAATTTTCGGAAAATTTTGGAAAAATTTTTTGAAAAATTTTGGAAAATTTTTGAAATTTTTTGAAAATTTTTGAAAAATTTTGGGGAAAAATTTGAAAATTTTCTGAAAATTTGGAGAAGATGTTTGAAATATTTTGAAAAATTTTTGGAAAATTTTGGAAAATTTTTGGAAAATTTTCTGAAAATTTTTCGGATAATTTTTTGAATATTTTGAGAAATTTTTTGGAACATTTTGAAATTTTTGGAAAATTTTTTGAAGATTTTCGAAAATTTTTCCAAAAATTTTTCAGAGGTCTCTGACCTTGGGTGTATAAGGCCGCTCCGGATGTATGATGTTTTGGATCCACAAAGATCTGTGAGAGTATCATGCTGCATCTGCCGGTGTGTCGGTGGCTATGGCTTCCAGTTATTTTTTGGGGTGCTCCTTCTGGAGGTAGGCTTTACTATCGCCTAGGTCAGTAACTTTGAATGTGGCTGGTGGAAGCTCCATGGTGGAGGAACTACGTAACCATTTTTTGAAAAATTGTAAACAATTTTAAGAAAATTTTTGGAAAATTTGAAAATTTTTTAGAGGAAATGTTTTGAAATATTTTGAAAAATGTTCTGAAAATTGTGAAATATTTTGAAATTTTGAAAAATTTTTGAAAATTTTGGAAAATTTCTGAAAATTTTTCTGAAAATTTTGGAAAATTTTTGAAAAATTTTTGGAAAATTTTGGAGAAAATTTTAAAATTTTTGGAAATTTTCTGAAAATTTTTGGATAATTTTTGAATATTTTTGAAAATTTTTTGGAACGTTTTTGAAAATTTTTGGAAAATTTTTGAAAATTTTGAGAAAAAATTTCGAAAAAATTTTCAGAGGGTCTGACCTTAGGTGTAGAGCCGCTCCGGATGTATGATGTTTTGGATCCACCGAGCCATCTGTAGTATCATGCTGCATCTGCCGGTGTCTCGGTGGCTATGGCTTCAGAGTTATTTTTTGAGGTCATCCTTCTCGGGTAGGCTTTACTATCGCCTAGGTCGGTAATTTGAATGTGGCTGGTGGAAGCTCCATGGTGGAGGAACTACGTAACCATTTTTGAAAAATTGTGAACAATTTGAAAATTTTTGGAAAATTTTCTGAAAATTTTAATGAAATGTTTTGGAAATATTTTGAAAAATTTTCGGAGAAAATTTTGAAAATTTTTGAAAATTTTGAAAATTTTGCGAAAAATTTTGGAAGAATTTCGGAAAATTTTTGGAAAAATTTGGAAAATTTTTGGAAAAATTTGAAATTTTGGAAAATTTTGAAAATTTTGGAAAAATTTTAGAATTTTGGAACATTTTTGAAGATTTTTCGAAAATTTTCCAAAAATTTTCAGAAGGGTCTGACGGGTGTATAGGCCGCTCGGCGGATGTATGATGTTTTGGATCCACCAGCCATCTGTGAAGTATCATGCTGCATCTGCCGGTGTGTCGGTGGCTATGGCTTCAGTTATTTTTGAGGTGCTCCTTCTGGAGTAGGCTTTACTATCGCCTAGGTCGGTAACTTTGAATGTGGCTGGTTGAGGCTCCATGGAGGAACTACGTAACCATTTTGAAAAATTGTGAACAATTTTAGAAAATTTTGGAAAATTTTCTGAAAATTTTGAGAAATGTTTTAAATATTTTGAAAAATTTTCGGAAAATTTTTAAAAATTTTGAAAATTTGGAAAAATTGTACGAAAATTTTCCGAATTTTGGAAAATTTTGGAAAAGTATTGAAATTTTGGGAAAATTTTTGGAAGAATTTTGGAAAAATTTGAAAAATTCTGAAATTTTTGAAATTTGAAAAATTTGGGAAAATTTTGGAAAATTTCTGAAAATTTTCGGATAATTTTGAATATTTTTGAAAATTTTTGAAGAATTTTGAAATTTGGAAAATTTTTGAAAGATTTTCGAAAAATTTCCAAAAAAAAATTTCAGAGGTCTGACCTTAGGTGTATAAAGGCCGCTCCGGATGTATGATGTTTTGGATCCACAAGCCATCTGTTAAGTATCATGCTGCATCTGCCGGTGGCTATGGCTTCCAGTTATTTTTTGAGGTGCTCCTTCTGGAGGTAGGCTTTACTATCGCCTAGGTCGGTAACTGAATGTGGCTGGTGGAGAGCTCCATGGTGGAGGAACTACGTAACCATTTTGAAAAAATTGTAAACAATTTTAGAAAATTTTGGAAAATTTTCTGAAAATTTTTGAAATGTTTTGAAATATTTTGAAAAATTTTCTGAAAATTGTGAAATATTGAAATTATGAAAAATTTTTGGAAAATTTCTGAAAATTTTTCGGAAAATTTTGGAAAATATTTAAAAAATTTTGGAAAATTTCGAAAAATTTTGGAAAAATTTTGAAATTTTGAAAAAATTTGAAAATTTTAGGAAAAATTTTGAAAATTTTTCTGAAATTGGAAATGTTTTGAAATATTTGAAAAATTTTTGGAAAATTTTGGAAAATTTTGGAAAATTTTTGAAAAATTTTTCGGATAATTTTGAATATTTTTGAAAATTTTTGGAACATTTTTGAAATTTTTTGAAAATTTTTGAAAATTTCGAAAAATTTCGAAAAAAATTTTCAGAGGTCTGACCTTGGGTGTAGAAGGCCGCTCCGGATGTATGATGTTTTGGATCCACCAGCCATCTGTGAAGTATCATGCTGCATCTTCCGGTGTCTCGGTGGCTATGGCTTCAGAGTTATTTTTGAGGTCTCACCTTCTGGGTAGGCTTTACTATCGCCTAGGTCAGTAATTTTAGTGTGGCTGGTGGAGGCTCCATGGTGGAGGAACTACGTAACCATTTTTGAAATTGTAAACAATTTTAGAAAATTTTGAAAATTTTCTGAAATTGCAGAAGAAAATTTTCTGAAAATTTTTTGAAATGTTTTGAAATATTTTTGAAATTTTTCTGAAAATTGAAATATTTTGACAGAAAAATTTTGAAAATTATTATCCAACTATCTATGATGTTTTGGATCACCGAGCCATCTGTAGTATCATGCTGCATCTGCCGGTGTCGGTGGCTATGGCTTCAGTTATTTTGAATTGCTCCTTCTGGAGGTAGGCTTTACTATCGCTAGGTCAGTAACTGAATGTGGCTGGTTAGAGATCCATGGTGGAGGAACTACATAACCATTTTTGAAAAAATTGTGAACAATTTTAGAAAATTTTGGAAAATTTTCTGAAAATTTTTGAAATTTGAAATATTTTGAAAATTTTCGGAAGAATTTTGAAAATTTTTGAAAATTTTGAAAATTTTCAAAAATTTTGAAAATGTTCGAAAATTTTTGGAAAATTTTGGAGAAAATTTTGGAAAAATTCTGAAAATTTTTTGAAATTTTGAAAAAATTTAGGAAAAATTTTTGGAAAATTTCTGAAAATTTTCGGATAATTACGAATATTTTTGAAAAATTTTGGAAAATTTTTGAAAATTTTGGAAAATTTTTGAAGATTTTCGAAAATTTTCCAAAAAAATTCAGAAGGTCTGACCTTGGGTGTATAAGGCCGCTCCGGATGTATGATGTTTTGGATCCTTGAAAATTTTTGAAATCCTTTTTGAAAAATTCTGAGTAACCTTTATAAATTCTTGAAAATCTTCTGAAAGTAACTGTGGAAAACGTTTTGAATACTTTGAAAATTCAGTACCTGAGAATCCTTGAAAATTGGTAACCTTTTCTGACACTTTTGAACATTTTGAAACTTTTTGAACATTTTGATATTTTTTGAAAATCTTGAGTAATTCCTGAAAGTAACTCCGAATGGGCCAGAGGGTCTGGACCCAGGCGGTACGCCGCCCGATGCGATAAGCTGGGATCCACCGAGCCATCTGTGAAGCATCATGCTGCATCTGCCCGGTGGCTATGTATTTCCAGAGGTTTTTTTTGAGGCCCTCCTGGAGGAAATTACTATCGCCCAGGTCGGTACTCTTGAATGGCTGGGAAAGAGCCCGCGGTGGAGGAACCACATGTAACCATTTTTGCAGAAAAATTGTGAACAATTTTAGAAAATTTTTGAAGTACCTTCGAAAGTAACCTTTTGGGGAAACGTTTTGAACATTTTGTGCAAATTTCGAAGTGAAAATTTGGAAAATTTTTGAAAATTTCGAAAAAAAATTTTGGAAAATTTTTCTCGAGTAACTTCTGAAAAATTTGAATGCAAATGGAAAATTTCTGAAAATTTGATTAATTTTGAATATTTTTGAAAATTTGGCACTTTTTGAAAATTTGAAAAATTTGAAAATTTTGAAAATTTCAGTACCTTGAAAATTTTTTGATTTTCGAAAATTCTTCCAAAAAATTTTCAGAGGGTCTGGACCTTGCGTATATAACGCCGCCCGGATGGTGATGTTTTGACCAGCCATCTGTTATATCATGCTGCATTCGTCGGTGGCTATGGCTTCAGTTATTTTTTTGAGGTGCTCCTTCTGGAGGTAGGTTTTACTATCGCCCAGGCTTCCAATCTTGAATGTGGCTGGTGGAGAGCTCCATGGTGGAGAACTACGCAACCATTTTTTTGAAAATTCAAAATCAATTTTAGAAATTTTTGAAAATTTTCGAAAATTTTGGGGGAAATGTTTTGAAATATTTTGTGCAAATTTTCTGAAAATTGTGAAATATTTGTTCTTGAAAAAAATTCTTGAAAATTTTTTGAGAATTTTAGGTGCAATCTCGGAGTAATTTTGGGAAAATTTTTGAAAAAACAGGCACTTGAAAATTTGGAAAAACTTTGAAAATTTTGAAAATTTTGAAATTTTTTAGTAATCTTGTTCTTAGAAAACAGTAAATTTCTTGAAAATTTGAAATGTTTTGAATATTTTGAAAAATTTTGGAAATTTTGAAAATTTTCTGAAAAATTTTTCGGATAATTTTGAATATTTTGAAATTCTTGGGAACATTTGAAATTTTTGAAAAATTTTGAAAATTTTGAAAATCGAAAAAATTTTCAGAGGGTCTGACCTTGGGTGTACGCCGCCCGGATGTATGATGTTTCTTGATCCACCGAGCCAGAAGTATCATGCTGCATCTGCCGGTGTCTCGGTGGCTATGGCTTCCAGAGTTATTTTTTTGAGGTCATCCTTCTCGAGGTAGGCTTGCATATCGCTTCCAGGTCGGTAATTTGAATGTGGCTGGTGGAGCTCCATGGTGGAAAAAAGAAATCCAACCATTTTTTGAAAATTAGAACAATGCCAGAGAAAATTTTGGAAAAATTTTCTGAAAAATTTTAGAAACAAGTTTTGAACATTTGAAAAATCTTTCTGAAAATTGTGTAAAAATATTTGAAATTTTGAAAATTTTGAGTACTCTTGAAAATTTAAAAAATTTTTGAGGTTCTTTGAAAATTTTCCGAAAATTTTGGTAAATTTTTCTCGTAACTTCAAAATATTTGAAAAAATTTTTTGAAAAATTTTTGAGTCTTTGAAAATTTGGGGAATTTGAAAATTTTGAAAATTTTTGAAAATTTTGAAAATTTTGGGAAAATTTGAAGATTTTCGAAAATTCTTCCAGTACCAGAGGGTCTGGACCTTGGGTGTATATGGCCGCTCCGGATGTATGATGTTGTTTTGGATCCTCACTGCCATCTTGTTGGCATCATGCTGTACCAAGCCGGTGGCTGGTGGCTTCCAGTTATTTTTGAGGTGCCTGAGGTAGGCTTTTACTTACCTAGGTCGGTAACTTTGAATGGCTGGAGAGTCTATGGTGGAGAACCACGTAACCATTTTTTACCAAACAATTTTATGAAAATTTTTGGAGTACTTTCGAAAATTTTGGGGAAATGTTTTGAAATATTTGAAAAATTTCTGGTAATTGTGAAATATTTTGAAATTTTGGCAATTTGAAAATTTTGAAAAATTTCTGAAGCTGAAAATTTTGAAAAATTTGAAAATTTTGAAAATTTTGGGGAGAAAAAATTTGAAAATTTTCGAAAATTTTGGGAAATGTTTTGAATATTTTTGAAAATTCTTAGAGGTAAATTTGGAAAATTTTCTGAAAATTTTTGATACTTTTGAATATTTTTAGGACTTTTTGAAAATTTTGAAAACTCTTGAAAAATTTCCGAAAAATTTCAGAGGGTCTGACCTTGGGTGTAGAATACGCCGCCCGGATGTATGATGCTTTTGATCCACCGAGCCATCTGTATATCATGCTGCATCTTGCCGGTGTCTCGGTGGCTATGGCTTTCCAGAGTTATTTTTTTATACAATTTCCGAGGTAGCCTTACTATCGCTCAGGGTCGGTAATTTTCAATGTGGCTGGTGGAGAGCTCCATGGTGGAGGAACTACGTAAATATTTTTTGAAAATTGTGAACAATTTTGAAAATTCTGGAAAATTTTCTGAAAGACCTTTTGGGGAAATGTTTTGAAATATTTTTGAAAACTTTCTGAAAATTAGAAATATTTTGAAATTTGAAAAATTTTTGAAAATTTGAAAAATTTGAAATTTGAAAATTTGAAATTTTGAAAAAATTTGGGAAAAATTTTGGAAAATTTTTGAAAAATTTGAGTATAACTTGAAAATTTTGAAGATTTCGAAAATTCTTCCAAATTTCAGAGGTCTGACCTTGCGTATAAGGTCGTGCTCCGGATGTGATGTTTTTGGATCCACCAAGCCATCTGTTAAGTATCATGCTGCATTGCCGGTATTATGGCCTGTGTTATTTTTTTTGAGGTGCTCCTTCTGGAGGTAGGCTTTACTATCGCCTAGGTCGGTAACTTTGAATGTGGCTGGTGGAGAGTCTACGGTGGAGGAACTACGCAACCATTTGAAAATTAAACAATTTTTAGTACCTTGTTGCACCTTCGAAAATTTTGGGGAAAAACGTTTTGAAAATTTGAAAGTAACTTCAGAAAATCAGAAATATTTTTTGAATTTTTGAAAGTAATTTTGAAAGTATTTGAAAACCCCTGAAAATTTCGAGTACTTGAAAAATTTGAAAAATTTTGAAAATTTTGAAAAATTTTGAAAATTTCTGGAAATTTTTTTGAAAAATTTTGAAAAATTTGGAGAAAAATTCAAATTTTCTGAAAATTTTGGGAATGTTTTGAGTTTTGAAAATTTTTGAAAATTTTGAGTAACTTTCTTGAAAATTTTTTCGATAATTTTGAACATTTTGAAATTTTGAACATTTTTGAAATTTTTGGAAAATTTTTGAAAATTTGAAAAATTTCCGAAAATTTCAGAGGAATCTGACCTGGTGTAGAAGGTCAGTTCGATGGGCAAGGATAGCTTGATCCAATCGAGCCATCTGTGAAGTATCATACATCTACGGTGTCTCGGCGGCTATGGCTTCCAGAGTTATTTTTTGAGGTCATCCTCGAGGTGGGCTTCCACTATCGCCCAGGCTGCAATTTTGAATGGCTGTGGAGAGCTCCGGAGGTAACTACGCAACTATTTTTGAAAACAGGAACAATTTAGAAAATTTTTAAAATTTTCTGAAAATTTTGGGGAAATACGAAATATTTTAAAATTTTCTGAAAAATTGCAGGAAATATTTTGAAATTTTTGAAAGTAAATTTTTGCAATTTGAAAATTTTTATGCAATTTTTGAAAATTTTTGAAAAATGAAAATTTTTAGAAAATAAAATTTCAAAAAATATTTGGACAATTTTTGAAAAATTCTTAGAAAAATTTTGAAAATTTAGAAAATTTGAAAATTTTTGAAAATTTTGAAAATTTGAAAAATTTGGAAAATTTTTGAAGATTTTCGAAAATTTCAAAAAATTTTCAGAGGGTCTGACCTTGCGTATAAGGCTGCTCCGGATGTATGATGTTTTGATCCGCTCATCTGTTAAGTATCATGCTGTACTGCCGGTGGCTATGGTTTCCAGTTATTTTTTTTGAGGCGTGCTCCTTCTTGGAGGTAGGTTTACTCATCGCCCAGGCCGGTAATCCTCCTGAATGGCTGGTGGAGAGCTCCATGGTGGAGGAACTACGCAACCATTTTTGAAAATTGTAAACAATTTTAGAAAAATTTTTGGAAAAATTTTCGAAAATTTTGGGGAAATGTTTTTTAAAATATTTTGAAAATTTTCTGAAAATTGTGAAATATTTTGAAATTTTTTAAAAAATTTTTGAAAATTTTTACTTGAATTTTTCGGTACCTTTTGGGAAAATTCCCTGAAATTTGAAAATTTGGGAGGTAATTTGAAAAATTTCTGAAAATTTTGGGAAATGTTTTGAATATTTTGGAAAAATTTTGAAAATTTTTGGAAAAAATTTTTCTGAAAATTTTTCGGATAATTTTTGAATATTTTTGAATTTTTTGAAAAATTTTGAGGCAACCTTTGAAAAATTTCCTGAAAATTTCACAGAGGGTCTGACCTTGGGTGTAGAAGGCCGCCCGATGTATGTTTTGATCCAATGAGCCATTCAGAAGGCAATGGCGCTGTGACCTTGCCGGTGTCTCGGTGGCTATGGCTTCCAGAGTTATTTTTGAGGTCATCCTTCTCGAGGGCTTTTAATATCGCTCTAGGTCGGTACTCTCCTTTCAATGTGGCTGGTGAGAGCCCATGGTGAGGAACTACGTGTAAACTATTTTTTGAAAAATTAGGAACAATTTTAGAAAATTTTTGAAAATTTTCTGAAAATTTTGGGAAATGTTTTGAAATATTTTGAAAATTTTTTCTGAAAATCAGAAATATTTGAAATTTTGGAAAAAATTTTTTGAAAATTTTTGAAAAAATTTTGAAAATTTGAAAATTTTTGAAAATTGAAAATACCTTTGAAAATTTTTCAAAAAATTTCAAAATATTTGGAAAATTTTGGAAAAAATTGTTTGAAAGGGAAAAATTTGGGGAAAATTTTTGAGGTACCTTTTTGAAAATTTTGGTGCACTTTTTGTGCAAAATTTTTGGAAAAATTTTTGAAGATTTTCGAAAATTTTTCCAAAAATTTTCAGTAGTGGTCTGACCTTTGGGTGTATATATATATTGCCCGGATGGCGATGTTTGATCCACCAGCCATCTTTGTTAGTATCGATGCTTGCAATTCAAGCCGGTATTAAGTGGCTTCCAAAGTTATTTTTTTGAGGTGTCTCTGGAGGTAGTTTACTCACCTGCCCAGGTCGGTAACCTCTTTGAATGTGGCTGGTGGAGATTCATGGTGAGGAACTACGCAACCATTTGAATTAAACAATCAGAAAATTTTTGGAAAATTTCTGAAAAATTTTGGGAAATGTTTTGGAAATAGTTTTAAAAATTTTCTGAAAATTGTGAACATTTTGAAATTTTGAAAATTTTGAAAATTTTTGGAAAAATTTCTGAGTAACTTTTTTGAAAAATTTTGGAGAATTTTTGAAAAATTTTAGAGAGTAAATTTGAAAATTTGGAAATTTTTGAATTGAAAAATTTGAGAATTTGGGGAAAATTTTGAAAATCTTTCTGAAAAATTTGGGAAATGTTTGAAATATTTGAAAAATTTTGAAAATTTTGAGGCAATTTTGAAAAATTTTCAGTAAATTTTTCGATAATTTTGAATATTTTTGAAATTTTTTTGAACATTTTTGAAATTTTTTGAAAAATTTTGAAAAGAGTATTTCCGGCCTTTTCAGAGTCTGACCTTGGTGTAGAAGGCCGCTCCCGGATGGCGATGGATCCACCGAGCCATCTGTGAAGTATCATGCTGCATCTGCCGGTGTCTGGTGGCTATGGCTTCCAGAGTTATTTTTTTGAGGTCCTCCTGGAGGTAGGGGAATTACTATCGCCTAGGTCGGCACTCTGAATGCGGCTGGTGGAGAGCTCCTTACGCAGAGGAACTACGTAACCATTTTTGAAAATCGTGAACAATTTTAGAAAATTCTGGAAAATTTCTTCAGTAATTTTGGAATGTTTGAACATTTGAAAATTTTCGAGTAATTTAGAAAAAATTTGGAAAATTTGAAATTTCGAAAAATTTTGAAATTGAAAATTTTCGAAAAATTTGAAAATTTGAAATTTTTGAAAATTTTTGAAAATTTTGGAAAATTTAGAAAAATTTTTCGATTAATTTGAATATTTTGAAAATTTTTGGAAAATTTGAAAAATTTTTGAAAAATTTGAAAATTTTGAGGGACTCTTGAAAATTTTTGGAATTTTGAGATTTTCGAAAATTTTCCAAAAAAAATTTTCAGAGGGTCTGACCTGGGGTGTATAACGCCGCCCGATGTGGCGTGATGTTTCTGGGATCCACCGCCATCTGTTATATCATGCTGCATTGCCGGTGGCTATGGTTTGTTATTTTTTTGAGGTGTTCTGGAGGTAGGCTTTACTATCGCCCAGGTCGCAATCTCTTGAATGGCTGGTAGGAGAGCTCCACGGTGAGGAACCATGCGTAACCATTAGAAAATTTTTGGAAAAATTTTCTGAAAATCTTGGGAAATGTTTAAATATTTTGAAAAAATTTTCTGAAAATGAAATATTTTGAAATTTTGAAAAATTTGAAAATTTTTGGAAAATTTCTGAAAATTTTTCAGAAAATTTTGAAAATTTTATAAATTTTTGAAATTTTTTGAAAAATCTTGAAAATTTGGGAAAATTTTGAAAATTTTCTGAAAATTTTGGAAATTTTGAAAATTTTGAAAAATTTTGGGAAAATTTTTGAAAATTTTTGAGAAAATTTTGTGAAAAATTTTGTAAATTTTGAAATTGCAAAAATTTTTGGAAAATTTTGAAAATTTTTTCGGATAATTTTGAATATTTTTGAAATTTTTTGAAAATTTTAAAATTTTTGAAAATTTTTGAAATCTTGAAAATTCCAGTAACTTTAGAGGGTCTGACCTTGCGGTAGAAGGCCGCTCCGATGTATGATGTTTGGATCCACCGAGCCATCTGAGAAGTATCATGCTGCATCTGCCGGTGTCTCAGGCTATGTATTTCCAGAGTTATATTTTTTGAGGTCATCCTTCTGGAGGTAGGCTTTACTATCGCCAGGTTTGGTACTCTGAATGGCCAGTGAGAGCTCCATGGTGATGAACCACGTAACCATTTTTGAAAATAGAATACCTTAGAAAATTTGAAAAATTTTCGGAAAATTTGGGAAATGTTTGAACATTTTGAAAAATTTTCGAAAATTTTTGGAAAATTTTTTGAAAAATTTTTGAAATTTTCTGAAAATTTTTGAAAATTTTGAGTATTTGGAAAATTTTTGAAAATTCTTTTTGAAATTTTTGAAAATTTTGGGAAAATTTTTTGAAAATTTTTTGAAAATTTTTGGAAAATTCTTGAAATTTTCGAAAATTTTCCAAAAAATTTTCAGAGGGTCTGACCTGAGTATAAGGCTGCCCGGATGTATGATGTTTTGATCCACCTGAGCCATCTGTGAAGCATCATGCTGCATCTGCCGGTGTCGGTGGTTGGTACTTCCAGTTATTTTTTTTGAGGTGTCTTTCTGGAGGTAGGTTTTATCATCGCCCAGGTTTGGTAACTTTGAATGGCTGTGGAGAGCTCCATGGTGGAGGAACTACGTAACCATTTTTGAAAAAATTGAAACAATTTTAGAAAATTTTTAAAAATTTCTGAAATTTTGAAATGTTTTGAAATATTTTGAAAATTTTCAAAATTAAAATATTTGAAATTTTTGAAAATTTTGAAATTTTTTTGAAAATTTTCTGAATTTTGAAAATTTGAAATTTTTAAAAATTTTGGAAAATTTTGAAAAATTTTGAAAAATTAGGAAAATTTTCAGTAAATTTTGGGAAATTTTTTGAAATATTTTAAAAATTTTGGAAAATTTAGAAAATTTTTGAAAATTTCTGAAAATTTTCGGATAATTTTGAATATTTTGAAATTTTGGAAAATTTTGGAATTTTTTTTTTGAAAATTTTGATAATTTTGAAAATTTACGAAAAAATTTCAGAGGGTCTGACCTGGGTGTAGAAGGCCGCCCGGATGTATGATTATTGGATCCACCGAGCCATCTGTAGCATCATGCTGCATCTGCCGGTGTCTCGGTGGCTATGGCTCCAGAGTTATTTTTTGAGGTCATCCTTCGAGGTAGGCTTTACCATCGCCTAGGTCGGTAATCCTGAATGTGGCTGGTGGAGAGCCCATGGTGGAGAACTATGTAACCATTTTTAAAATTGTGAACAATTTTAGAAAATTTTGAAAAATTTTCTGAAAATTTTGGAAATGTTTTGAATATTTTGAAAAATTTTGAAAATGAGTAAATTTTTGAAAATTTTCGAAAATTTTGAAAATTTTGAAAATTTTGAAAATTTCTGAAAATTTGAAATTTTGAAAATTTGGGAAAAATTTTTTGAAAATTTTGAAAATTTTGAAAATTTTTGAAAATTTATGTTTTTGAAAAATTTAAAAAATTTTAGAAAATTTAAAATATTCTGAAAAATTTGGGAAACTTTGAAAATTTTGAAAATTTTTGAAAATTTTAAAAATTTTTGAAAATTTTGGAAAATTTTTGAAAATTTTTGGAAAATTTTTGAAATTTTTGAAAAATTTTTGAAAATTTTGAAAATTTGAAAATTTTGAAAATTTCTGAAATTTTTGAAATTTTGACCTTGAAAATTTTTGAAAAATTTGAAAATTTTCGATAATTTTGAATATTTTTGAAAATTTTTGAATTTTAATTGAAAATTTTTGAAAATTTTTGAAAATTTTGAAAATGAAATTTTTGAAATTTTTGGAAAATTTTTAAATTTTCGAAAAATTTCCAAAATTTTCAGAGGGTCTGACCTTGGGTGTATAAGGCCGCCCCGGATGTATGATGTTTGGATCAAGCCATCTGAAGTATCATGCTGCATCTGCCGGTGTCTCGGTGGATATGGCTTCCAAGTTATTTTTTTGAGGTGCTCTCTGGAGGTAGGCTTACTATCGCCTAGGTCGGAATTTTGAATGGCTGGTGGAGAGCTCATGTGAGGAACTACGTAACCATTTTTGAAAAAATTGTAAATAATTTTGGTAATTTTTTGGAAAATTTTTGAAATTTTGAAATGTTTTGAAATATTTTGAAAAAAATTTTCTGAAAATTATGAAATATTTGAAAATTTTTGAAAAATTTTGAAATTTTTGAAATTTCTGAAAATTTGAAAATTTTGAAAATTCTTGAAAATTCTTAAATTTTTTGAAAATTCTGAAAATTTTGGAAAATTTTTGAAAATTTTCTGAAAATTTGGAAAATGTTTGAAATATTTTGAATTTTGAAAATTCTTTGAAAATTTTGAAATTTCTGAAAATTTTGTGAAATTTTTGAAAATTTTTGGAAAATTCTGAAAATTTTTCGGGTAATTTTTAATATTTTTGAAAATTTTGAATTTTTGAAAAATTTTTGAAAATTTCCGAAAAATTTTTCAGAGGGTCTGACCTTGGGTGTAGAAGGCCGCCCGGATGTATGATAAATTTTAGATCCACTGAGCCATCTGTGAAGTATCATGCTGCATCTGCCGGTGTCTCTGGTACAGGAGTTCAGAGTTATGAGGTCCTCCTCTCGGAGGTCTTTACTATCGCCCAGGTCGGTAACTTGAATGGCTGTGAGAGCTCCATGGTGAGGAACTATGTAACCATTTTTTGAAAATTGAGAACAATTTTAGAAAATTTTGAAAATTTTCGAAAAATTGGGAAATGTTTTGAAATATTTGTGAAAAATTTGGGAAAATTTTTAGTAATTTTTGAAAATTTTTGAAATTTTTGAAAATTTGGAAAATTTTTGAAAAAATTTTTAGAAAATTTTTGAAAATTTTTGAAAAATTTTGAAAATTTAAATTGAAAATTTTTGAAAATTTTTGGAAAATTTTTGAAGATTTTCGAATTTAAAATATTTTAGAAGGTATGACCAAACCCCGTATGATGTTTGATCCACCAGCCATCGAGAAGTATCATGCTCATCCCGTGTCGGTATTATGGCTTCCCAGTTATTTTTTGAGGTGTTCTTCTGATAGGTTTACTATCGCCCATTGAAATTTGAATGGCAAGCTATGGTGGAGGAACACGTAACCATTTTTTGAAAATTGTAAACAATTTTAGAAAATTTTTGAAAATTTCTGGGAAATGTTTTGAAATATTTTGAAAAAATTGAAAATTTTGAAATATTTTGAATTTTTGAAAAATTTCGAAAAAATTTTTCGGAAAAATTTTGGAAAATTTTGCACCTTGGAAAATTTGATATTTTTTGAAAAATTTTGAAAATTTTGGAAAAATTTTTGGTACTGCAATTTGAAATATTTTGAAAATTTTGAAATTTTGAAAATTTTTGGTAAATTTTTGAAAATTTCGGATACCTTTTGAATATTTTAAAAATTTTGGAAAATTTTTTGAAAATTCTTGGAAAATTTTGAAAATTTTTAAAAAATTTTTTGAGATTTCTGTACTTCAAAATTTTCAGAGGGTCTGACCTTGGGTGTATAAGGTCATTCCGATGTATGATGTTGATCCACCAAGCCATCCAGAAGTATCATGCTGCATCTGCCGGTGTGTCGGTGGCTATGGCTTCCAAAGCATTTTTTGAGGTGCTCCTTCTGAGGTAGGTATCTTTACTTATCGCCTAGGTCGGTAACTTGAATGGCTGGTGGAGGAACTACGCAACCATTTTTGAAAAATTAACAATTTTAGAAAATTTTGGAAAATTTCTGAAAATTTTGGGGAAATGTTTGAATATTTTGAAAAAATTTTCTGAAAAAATTTGAAATATTTTGAAATTTAAAATTTTGAAAATTTTTGAAAAATTTCAAATTTTTTCGGAAAAATTTTGGAAAAATTTTGAGAAATTTTTGGAAAATTTTCTGAAATTCTTTCGGATAATTTTGAATATTTTTGAAATTTTTGGAAAATTTTAGTTTTTTGAAAATTTTGAAAATTTTGAAAAATTTCCGAAAAATTTCAGAGGGTCTGACCTGGGTGTAGAAGGCCGCCCCGGATGTATGATGTTTGGATCCACCGAGCCATCTGTGAAGTATCATGCTGCATCTGCCGGTGTCTCGGGTGGCTATGGCTTCAGAGTTATTTTTGAGGTCATCCTTGAGGTAGGCTTACTATCGCCCAGGTCGGTAATTTTGAATGTGGCTGGTGGAGAGCTCCATAGGAGGAACCACGCAACCATTTTGAAAATTGTGAACAATTTTAGAAAATTTATGGTAAATTTTCTGAAAATTGGGAAATGAAATATTTTGAAAAATTTTCAGTAATTTAAATTTTTGAAAAATTTTTCCGAAAATTTTGAAAATTTTGGTAAAATTTTTGAAAAATTCTGAAAATTTTTGAAATTTTTGAAAATTTGAAGAATTTTTTGGAAAAATTTTGAAAATTTTGAGAATTTTGAAAATTTTTTAAAATTTTTGAAAATTTTCCGATAATTTTGAAAATTTTAAAATTTTTAAAATTTCGAAAATTTTTGAAATTTTTAAAAATTTGGGAAAATTTTTAAAATTTCTGAAAATTTTTCGGGTAATTTTTGAATATTTTGAAATTTTTGAAAATTTTTGAAATATTTTGAAAATTTTTGAAAATTTTGGGAAAATTTTTGAGAAAATTTTGAAAATGAAAAATTTTCAGAGGTCTGACCTTTGTAGAAGGCCGCCCGGATGTATGATAGTTTTGATCCACCGAGCCATCTGTGAAGTATCACGCTGCACCTGCCGGTGTCTCGTGGCTATGGCTTCCAGAGTTATTTTTTTTGATATCATCTCGAGGTAGGCTTTACTATCGCCTAGGTCGGTAATATTGAATGGCTGGTGGAGAGTCTGATGGAGAGAACTACGTAACCATTTTTTGTAATTAAGAACAATTTTAAAATTTTTGGAAAATTTTCTGGAAAATTTGGGAATGTTTTGAATATTTTGAAAAATTTCGAAAATTTGAACATTTTTGAAAATTTTCCGAAAATTTTTGAAAATTTTAGAAAATTTTGAAAAATTTTATAAATTTTTTGAATTTTTGAAAATTTGGGAAAATTTTTAAAATTTTTGAAAATTTATCTTAAAATTTTTTAGAAATTTGAAAAATTTTCCGAAAATTTTGAAAATTTTGAAAATTTTGGAAAAATTTCTGAAAATTTTGAAATTTTTGAAAATTTTGAGAGTATTTTTGGAAAAATTTCGAATTTTTCGATAATTTTTGAATATTTTTGAAATTTTGAAATTTGAAAATTTTGAAAATTTTTGAAATTTTGAAAATTTTCTCATAAATTTTTGAGAATTTTTAAAAAATTTCTGAAAATTTTTGAAATTTTAAAATTTAAAATTTTTATAAATTTCCTGAAAAATTTCTGATAATTTTTGAATATTTTGAAAATTTTTGAAATTTTTTGAAAATTTTGAAATTTTTGAAAATTTTGAGAATTTTTGAAAAATTCTTTGAAAATTTGAAGATTTTGAACCTTCCAAAAATTTTCAGAGGTCTGACCTGGGTATAAGGCCGCCCGGATGTATGATGTCTTGATCCACCGAGCCATCTGTGAAGATCATGCTGCATCTGCCGGTGTGTCGGTGGATGTGGCTTCCAGTTATTTTTTGAGGTGCTCCTTCTGGAGGCAGGCTTTACTATCGCCTAGGTCGGTAATTTTGAATGTGGCTGGTGGAGCTCCATGGTGGAGGAACTGCGTAACCATTTTTAAAAATTGTAAACCATTTTAGAAAAATTTTTGAAAATTTCGGGAAATGTTTTGAAATATTTTAAAAAATTTTCTGAAAAATCAGAAATATTTTGAATTTTTGAAAAGTTTGAAAATTTTTTCGAAAATTTTGAAAATTTTTGAAAAATTTTGGAAAATTTTGATATTTTTTGAAAAATTTTGAAAATTTTGGAAAAATTTTGAAAATTTTCTGAGAAAATTTTGGGAATATTTGAAAAATTTTGGAAACTTGAAATTTTTAAAATTTTGGAAAATTTTTTTCGATAATTTTTGAATATTTTTGAAATTTTTTAAACATTTTGAAATTTTTGGAAAATTTTTGAAAATTTTTTGAAAAATTTCCGAAAAATTCAGAGGGTCTGACCTGTGTAGAAGGCCGCCCGATGTACGATAGTTTTGATCCACTGAGCCATCTGTGAAGTATCATGCTGCACTGCGGTGTCTCGGTGGCTATGGCTCCAGAGTTATTTTTTGAGGTCCTCCTTCTGGAGATAGGAATTACTATCGCCCAGGTCGGTAATTTTGAATGTGGCTGGTGGAGAGCTCCATGGTGAGGAACTACAACCATTTTTTGAAAATTAGAACAATTTTAGAAAATTTTTGAAAATTTTCTGAAAATTTTGGGAAATGTTTTGAATATTTTGAAAAATTTTCGAAAATTTTTGAAAATTTTTTGAAAAATTTTTGAAAAATTTTTTGAATATTTTTGAAAATTTTCCGAAAATTTTGGAAAATTTTTGAAAATTTTTGAAAAATTTCTGAAAATTTTTGAAATTTTTGAAAATTTGGGAAAATTTTTGAAAAATTTTGAAAATTTTGAAAATTTTTGAAAATTTTTGAAAATTTGAAAATTTCCGTAGTTTTGGAAAATTTTGAAAATTTTTGAAAATTTCTGAAAATTTTTTGAAATTTTTGAAAATTTGGGAAAATTCTGAGAAAATTTCTGGTAAATTTTTTCGGATAATTTTTGAAATTTTTGAAAATTTGAAAATTTTTGAAAATTTTGAAAATTTTTGAAAATTTTGGAAAATTTTTGAAAATTTTTGGAAAATTTTGAATTTTCGAAAATTTTCCAAAAATTTTCAGAGGGTCTGACCTGGGTGGTGTATAAAGCGTCGCCCGGATGTATGATGTTTTGGATCCACCGCCATCTGTGAAGTATCATGCTGCATCTGCCGGTGTGTCGGTGGCTATGGCTTCCAGTTATTTTTTTGAGGTGCTCCTTCTGGAGTAGTAGGCTTTACTATCGCCTAGGTCGGTAACTTTGAATGTGGCTGGTGGAGGAACTACGTAACCATTTTTTGAAAATTGTAAACGATTTTAGAAATTTTGGAAAAATTTCTGAAAATTTTGGGAAATGTTTGAAATATTTTGAAAAATTTTCTGAAAATTGTGAAATATTTTGAGTTTTTGAAAAATTTTGAAAATTCTTGGAAAATTTCTGAATTTTTTTCGAAAATTTGGGAAAATTTTTGAAAAATTTTGAATATTTTTGAAATTTGAAAATTTTTAAATTTTCTGAAAAATTTTGGGAAATTTTTGAAATATTTTAGTACTGAAAATTTTGAAAATTTTGGAAAAATTTTCTGTAAATTTTTCGGATAATTTTGAATATTTTTGAAATTTTGAACATTTTTGAATTTTTTGGAAAATTTTTAAGAATTTTTTGAAAAATTTCCGATAAATTTTCAGAGGGTCTGACCCGTGGAAGGCCGCCCGGATGTATGATATTTTGATCCACTGAGCCATCTGTGAAGTATCATGCTGCATCTGCCGGTGTCTCGGTGGCTATGGCTTCCAGAGTTATTTTTTTGAGGTCAACTCTTCTCGAGGTAGGCTTTACTATCGCCCATAGGTCGGTAATTTTGAATGGCTGGTGGAGAGCTCCAGGTGGAGAACTATGCAACCATTTTTTTTAAAAATTAGAAACAATTTTAGAAATTCTGGAAATTTTCTGAAAATTTTGGAAATGTTTGAAATATTTTGAAAAATTTTCCGAAAATTTTTGGAAAATTTTAGAAAATTTTTGAAAAATTTCTGAAAATTTTGAAATTTTTGAAAAATTTAGAAAAATTTTTGGAAAATTTTGAAAATTTTTGAAAAATTTTGAAAATTTTTTTGAAAAATTTTTGAAAATTCTTCGAAAATTTTTGGAAATTTTTAAAATTTTTGAAAAATTTCTGAAAATTTTTAAAATTTTTGAAAAATTTGGGAAAAATTTTGGAAAATTTCTGAATTTTTCGGATAATTTTTGAATATTTTGAAAATTTTTTTGGAAAATTTTGAAAACTTTGAAAATTTTAGAAATTCTTGAAAATTGAAAATTTTGAAAATTTTGAAATTTCTGAGTAAACTTTTGAAATCTTTGAAATAACTGGGGAAAAACTCTTGGAAACTCTGAAAATTTTCGATAATTTTGAATATTTTGAAAATTTTTGAAAAATTTTGAAAATCTTTGGTAACTTGAAAATTTTGAAAATCTTGAAAATCCTTGAAAAATTTGAAGATTTTCCGAAAATTTTGAGTAATTTCTGAAAATTGTGAAATATTTTGAAATTTTTGAAAAATTTTTGATAATTTTTGGAAATTTCTGAAAATTTTGAAAATTTTTGAAAATTTTTGAAAATTTTTTAAATTTTTTTGAAAATTTTTGAAAATTTTGGGAAAATTTTTGAAAATTTTCTGAAAATTTTGGGAAATGTTTTGAAATATTTTGAAAAATTTTGGAAAATTTTGGAAAATTTTTGGAAAATTTTCTGAAAATTGTGTGAAATTTTTTGAAATTTTTGGAAAATTTTTGGAAAATTTCTGAAAATTTTTCGGGTAATTTTTGAATATTTTTGAAATTTTTTGGAAAATTTTTGAAATTTTTTTGAAAATTTTTGAAAATTTTTGGAAAATTTTGAAAAATTTCCGAAAATTTCCGAAAATTTTTCAGAGGGTCTGACCTTGGGTGTAGAAGGCCGCTCCGGATGTATGATGTTTTGGATCCACCGAGCCATCTGTGAAGTATCTGCATACCAGTGTCTCAGTGGCTATAGCTTCCAGTTATTTTTTGAGTGCTCCTTCTGGAGGTAGGCTTTACTATCGCCTAGGTCAGTAACTTTGAATGTGGCTGGTGGAAGCTCCATGGTGGAGGAACTACGTAACCATTTTTTGAAAAATTATGTAAACAATTTAGAAAATTTTGGAAAATTTTCTGAAAATTTTGGGAAATGTTTTGAAATATTTTGAAAAATTTTCTGAAAATTGTGAAATATTTTGAAATTTTTGAAAAATTTTTGAAAATTTTTGGAAAATTTCTGAAAATTTTTCGGAAAATTTTGGAAAATTTTTGAAAAATTTTGGAAAAATTTTGAAATCTTTTTGAAAAATTTTGAAAATTTTGGGAAAAATTTTGAAAATTTTCTGAAAATTTTGGGAAATGTTTTGAAATATTTTGGAAAATTTTGGAAAATTTTTGGAAAATTTTCTGAAAATTTTGTGAAATTTTTTGAAATTTTTGAAAAATTTGGGAAAAATTTTGGAAAATTTTCTGAAAATTTTTCGGATAATTTTTGAATATTTTTGAAAATTTTTGGAACATTTTTGATATTTTTTGGAAAATTTTTGAAAATTTTTGAAAAATTTCCGAAAAATTTTCAGAGGGTCTGACCTTGGGTGTTGAAGGCCGCTCCGGATGTATGATGTTTTGGATCCACCGAGCCATCTGTGAAGTATCATGCTGCATCTGCCGGTGTCTCGGTGGCTATGGCTTCGAGTTATTTTTTTGAGGTCATCCTTCTCGAGGTAGGCTTTACTATCGCCTAGGTCGGTAATTTTGAATGTGGCTGGTGGAGAGCTCCATGGTGGAGGAACTACGTAACCATTTTTTTAAAAATTGTGAACAATTTTAGAAAATTTTTGGAAAATTTTCTGAAAATTTTGGGAAATGTTTTGAAATATTTTGAAAAATGTTCGGAAAATTTTTGAAAATTTTTTGAAAATTTTTGAAAATTTTCCGAAAATTTTCCGAAAATTTTGGAAAATTTTTGGAAAAATTTCTGAAAATTTTTTGAAATTTTTGAAAAATTTGGGAAAATTTTTGGAAAATTTCTGAAAATTTTGGAAAATTTTGGGAAAATTTTTGAAAATTTTATGAAAAATTTGGGAAATGTTTTGAAATATTTTGAAAAATTTTGGAAAATTTTGGAAAATTTTTGGAAAATTTTCTGAAAATTTTGTGAAATTTTTTGAAATTTTTGGAAAATTTTTGGAAAATTTCTGAAAATTTTTCGGATAATTTTTGAATATTTTTGAAATTTTTTGGAAAATTTTTGAAATTTTTTTGAAAATTTTTGAAAATTTTTGGAAAATTTTTGGAAAATTTTGGAAAATTTTTCGGATAATTTTTGAATATTTTTAAAATTTTGGAGATTTTGGAAAATTTTGGAAGATTTTGAAAATTTTTGGAAAATTTTTAGAAAATTTTGGAAAATTTTGAAGATTTTCGAAAATTTTCAAAAAAATTTCAGAGGGTCTGACCTTGGGTGTATAAGGCCGCTCCGGATGTATGATGTTTTGGATCCACCAAGCCATCTGTGAAGTATCATGCTGCATCTGCCGGTGTGTCGGTGGCTATGGCTTCCAGTTATTTTTTTGAGGTGCTCCTTCTGGAGGTAGGCTTTACTATCGCCTAGGTCGGTAATTTTGAATGTGGCTGGTGGAGAGCTCCATGGTGGAGGAACTACGTAACCATTTTTTGAAAAATTGTAAACAATTTAAGAAAATTTTTGGAAAATTTTTGGAAAATTTTGGGAAATGTTTTGAAATATTTTGAAAAATTTTCTGAAAATTGTGAAATATTTTGAAATTTTTGAAAAATTTTTGAAAATTTTTGGAAATTTCTGAAAATTTTTGAAAATTTTTGAAAATATTGGAAAATTTTTTAAATTTTTTTGAAAATTTTTGAAAATTTTGGGAAAATTTTTGAAAATTTTCTGAAAATTTTGGGAAATGTTTTGAAATATTTTGAAAAATTTTGGAAAATTTTGGAAAATTTTTGGAAAATTTTCTGAAAATTGTGTGAAATTTTTTGAAATTTTTGGAAAATTTTTGGAAAATTTCTGAAAATTTTTCGGGTAATTTTTGAATATTTTTGAAATTTTTTGGAAAATTTTTGAAATTTTTTTGAAAATTTTTGAAAATTTTTGGAAAATTTTTGAAAAATTTCCGAAAATTTCCGATAATTTTTCAGAGGTTCTGACCTTGGGTGTAGAAGGCCGCTCCGGATGTATGATGTTTTGGATCCACCGAGCCATCTGTGAAGTATCATGCTGCATCTGCCGGTGTCTCGGTAGCTATGGCTTCCAGAGTTATTTTTGAGGTCCTCGGCGCTTCTGGGTAGGCTACTATCCGCCCTGGGTCGGTAATTTTTAGATGGCTGGTGGGAGAGCTCCATGGTGGAAGGAACTACGTAACCATTTTTGAAAAATTGTGAACAATTTTTAAGAAAATTTTGGAAAATTTTCACAAAGAATTTTAAGGAAATCAATTTTTAGAAATACAGAAAAATTTTCGGAAGATTTTGAAAATTTGAAAATTACGAAAATTTTCCGAAAAGTTACTGGAAATTTTTGAAAATTTTGGAAAATTTTTTGGAAAAATCTCTGAAAATTTTTGGAAAAATTTTTGAAAATTTTGGAAAATTTTTGGAAAAATTTTGAAAATTTTTGGAAAATTTTGAAAAATTTTTGGGAAAATTTTGGAAAATTTTTGGAAAAATTTTGAAAATTTTTGGAAAATTTTTGAAAATTTTTGAAAATTTTACAGAAAGTACGGAAGAATTTTTGGAAAATTTCTGAAAATTTTTGAAATTTACTGAAAAGAATTTAGGAGAATTTTTGGAAAATTTCTGATAATTTTCGGATAATTTTGAATATTTTGAAAAATTACTGGAAAAATTTTTGAAAATTTTTGGAAAATTTTAAATTTTTGGAAAAATTTTGAAAATTTTAAGAAGAATACAATTTTTGGAAAATTTTGAAGATTTTCGAAATTTTTCCAAAATTTTCAGAGGTCTGACCTTAGGTGTATAAGGCCGCTCCGGATGTATGATGTTTTGGATCCACAAGCCATCTGTGAAATGTCATGCTGCATCTGCCGGTGTGTCGGTAGCTATGGCACAGTTATTTTTTGAGGTGCTCTTCTGGAGGTAGGCTTTACTATCGCGCCTAGGTCAGTAGCTTTGAATGTGGCTGGTGGAGGAACTACGTAACCATTTTTGAAAAAAATTGTAAACAATTTTAGAAAATTTTGGAAAAATTTCTAAAAAATTTTTGGGAAATGTTTTGAAATATTTTGAAAAATTTTCTGAAAGTGTGAAATATTTTGAAATTTTTGAAAAATTTTTGAAAAATTTTGGAAAATTTCTGAATTTTCGGAAAATTTTGGAAAATTTTGAAAAAATTTGGAAAAATTTTGAAATTTTCTGAAAATTTTCTGAAATGTTTTGAAATATTTTGAAAAAAATTTTGGAAAATTTTGAAAATTTTGGAAAATTTTCTGAAAATTTTCAGATAATTTTGAATATTTTTGAAATTTTTTGGAACATTTTGAAATTTTTGGAAAATTTTGAGGTACGAAAAATTTCCGAAAAAATTTTCAGAATTGACCTTGGGTGTGAAAGGCCGCTCCGGATGTGATGTTTTGGATCACCGAGCCATCTGTGATATCATGTGCTGCATCTGCCGGTGTCTCGTGGCTATGGCTTCAGAGTTATTTTTTGAGGTCCTCCTTCTGGAGGTAGGAATTACTATCGCCTAGGTCGGTAATTTTGAATGTGGCTGGTGGAGAGCTCCATGGTGGAGAACTTCACGTAACCATTTTTGAAAAAGTATGAGCAATTTTAGAAAATTTTTGGAGAATTTTCACGAAAATTTTTCAGGAAATGTTTTGAAATATTTTGAAAAATTTTCGGAAAATTACGAAAATTTTGAAAATTACGAAAAGGTACCGAAAATTTTGGAAAATTTTGGAAAATTTTGAAAATTTCTGAAAATTTTGAAATTTTTGAAAATTTGGGAAAATTTTTGGAGAAAATTACGAAAATTTTGGAAAATTTTTGAGGTACGAAAATTTTGAAATTTTCCATGTAAAAGGATTTTGGAAAAATTTTGAAAATTTTTGAAAAATTCTGAAATTTTTTGAAATTTTTGAAAAAAATTTGGGAAAATTTTGGAGAAAATTTCTGAAATTTTCGGATAATTTTGAATATTTTGAAAATTTTGGAAAATTTACGAAAATTTTTGAATATTTTTGAAACAGTAATTTTTCAATCATGGCTGGTGTAGAGGCTCCATGGTGGAGGAACTATGTAACCATTTTGAAAAATTTTGGAAAATTTTGGAAAATTACATTTTCTGAAAATTTGAAATGTTTTGAAATATTTTGGAAAATTTTCGGAAAAATTTACGAAAATTATGAAGATTACAAAAAATTTTCGGAAAAATTTTTGAAAATTGAATTTTAGAAAAAATTTTCAAAAAATTTTCAGAAGATCTGACCTTGAAGTGTAGAAGGCCGCTCCGGATGTATGATGTTTGGATCACCGAGCCATCTGTGAAATATCATGCTGCATCTGCCGGTGTCTCGTGGCTATGTTCCAGTTATTTTTTGACGTCCTTCTGGAGGTAGCTTTACTATCGCCTAGGTCATTAATTTTAGATGCTGTTGTAGAGCTCCATGGTGGAGGAACAACGTAACCATTTTTTGAAAAATTTTGGAAAATTTTGGAAAATTTAAAATTTTCTGAAAATTTTAAATATTTCAAATTTTTGAAAATTTTGGAATATTTTGAAAATACTACTGAAAATTTTGGAAAATTACAGAAAATTTCTGAAAAAATTTTCGGATAATTTTGAAAAATTACAAAGAATTTTTAGAAAAATTTTTGAAAATTTTTTAATTACAATTACGAAAATTTTCAGGGGTCCGAAACCTAAATTCTCAGAATCTGACCAGGTGTAGAAGGCCGCTCCGGATGTATGATGTTTTGGATCCACCGGGCCATCTGTGAAGTATCATGCCTGCCCAGTGTCTCGGTGGCTATGGCTCAGTTATTTTTTGAGGTCCTCGCTACCAGGTAGGCTACTATCGCCTGGGTCGGTAATTTTGAATGTGGCTGGTGTGAAGCTCCATGGTGGAGGAACTATGTAACCTTTTTGAAAAATTTTGGAAAATTTTTGAAAAAATTTACGGAAAATTTTCTGGAGCAAAAATATTGAATTTTTTTGAAAAAAATTTTTGGAATATTTTTTAGAAGAATTTTTTTGAAAATTTTAATTTTGGAAAATTTCTAGAAAAAATTTTCAGTAAATTTTTGAAATTTTGGAAAATTACTAGAAAATTTTTGAAAAATATTTTGAGGGTACGAAATTCGAAATTTCAATTTTCAAAAAAATTTCAGAGGTCTGACCAGGTGTGAAAGGCGCGCTCGGATGTATGATGTTTGGATCCACCGAGCCATCTGTGAATATCATGCTGCATCTGCGGTGTCTCAGTGGCCTATGGCTTCAGTTATTTTTTGAGGTCCTCCTTCTGGAAGTAAGCTACTATCGCCTAGGTCGGTAATTTTGAATGTGGCTGGTGTAGAGCTCCATGGTGGAGAACTATGTAACCTTTTTTGAAAAAATTTTGGAAAATTTTGGAAAATTTTGGAAAGAATTTTCACAAAATTTTCTGGGAAATATTTTGAATTTTTTGTTTTGGAATATTTTGGAAAATTTTCTGAAAATTCTGGAAAATTTTCAGGAAAATTTCTGAAAAATTTTCGGATAATTCCGAAAATTTGAAAATTTTTAGAAAAATTTTGAAAATTTTTAGTACGAAAATTTATGAAAATTTTCAGAAATTTCAAAAAATTCAGAGGTCTGTTAGGTGTGAAGGCCGCTCCCGGATGTATGATGTTTTGGATCCAGAGCCATCTGTGATATCATGCTGCATCTGCCAGGCCATATAGGTAGCTATATTTCAAGTGTATTTTTTTGAGGTCTCTGGGTGAAACTGCCTATCGCCTAGGTCAGTAATTTTGAATGTGGCTGGTGGAGCTCCATGGTGGAGGAACTACGTAACCATTTTTGAAAAATTGTGAACAATTTTAGAAATTTACTGGAAAATTTTCTGAAATTTTTAAGGAAATGTTTTGAAAATTTTCAATTTGGAAATTACTTGAAATTTTTGAAAAATTCTGAAAATTTTGGAAAATTTTAAAATTTCTGAAAAATTTTAAGATAAATTTTGAAAACTTTAAAAATTTTGGAAAAATTTTTCAAAATTTTAAAAAGAAAATATTTTGAAAATTTTGAAAATTACTAAAAATTTCCGAAAAATTTACAGGTACAAAAAATTACGAAAAAAAAAAAATTTTCCAGAATCTGACCTTAGGTGTAGAAGGCCGCTCCGGATGTATGATGTTTGGATCCACGAGCCATCTGTGAGTATCATGCCGTCTGCCGGTGTCTCGTGGCTATGGCTGAGTTATTTTTTGAGGTCCTTCTAGAGAAGCTACTACCGCCTAGGTCGGTAATTTATCCAGATATGTGGCTGGTGTGGAGCTCCATGGTGGAGGAACTATGTAATCATTTTTTGGAAAAATTTTGGAAAATTTTGGAAGATTTGGAAAATTTTCTGAAAACACTGGGAAATATTCCCAAATTTTCTTAAAATTCAGGAAATTTTTAAAATTTTAACAAAATTTTGGAAAATTTTGGAAAATTTTTGAAAAATTTTTCGGATAATTTTTTCAAAAATTTTGAAAATTTTAGAAAAAATTTTTGAAAATTTTTGAAAAATTTTGAAAAATTTTGAAGAAAATTTTAGGTACGAAAATTGCCAAAAAATTTTCCAAAAAATTTCAAGGTCTGACCTTGGGTGTGAAAGCCCCCGGATGTATGATGTTTTGGATCCACCGAGCCATCTGTAAATATCATGCTGCATCTGCCGGTGTCTCGGTGGCTATAGCTTCAGTTATTTTTTGAGGTCCTCCTTCTGGAGTAGAAGCTACTATCGCCTAGATCGGTAATTTTGAATGTGGCTGGTGTGAGAGCTCCATGGTGGAGCAACTATGTAACCATTTTTGAAAAATTTTCTGAAAATTTTAGAAATATTTGAATTTTGAAAAATTTTTTGAATATTTTGGAAAATTTTCTGAGGTACTGAAAAAAATCCAAAATTTGCGAATAATTACGGAAAATTTTGAAAAATTTTCCAAATTTTTAGAAAAATTTTCGGAAAATTTTGAAAATTTTTGAAGACTTGAAAATTACCAAAAAATTTTCAGAGGTCTGACCTTGGGTGTAGAAAGGCCGCTCCGGACATGTATGATGTTTGGATCCACCAGCCATCTTAGAGTAATCATGCTGCATCTGCCGGTGTCTCGGTGGCTATAGCTTCCAGTTATTTTTGGTCCTCCTTCTGGAGTGGGCACTATCGCCTGGGTCGGTAATTTTGAATGTAGTCGGTGTGAAGCTCCATAGTTGGAGGAACTATGTAACTACTTTTTGAAAAAATTTTGGAGAAAATTTTGGAAAAATTTTTGGAAAAATTTTCTGAAATTTTAGGAAATATTTGAATTTTTTGAAAAATTTTGGAATATTTTGGAAAATTTTCTAAAATTTTGGAAAAATTTTGGAAAATTTCTGAAAAAAATTTTCGGATAATTTGAAAAAATTTTTGAAAATTACTGAAATCAAAATTTTCAAAAAATTTTCAGAGGGTCTGACCTTAGGTGTGAAAGCCCGCTCCGGATGTATGATGTTTTGGATCCACCGAGCCATCTGTGATATCATGCTGCATCTGCCGGTGTCTCGGTGGCTATGGCTTCCAGTTATTTTTGAGGTCCTCCTTCTGGGTAAGCTTACTATCGCCTAGGTCGTTTGCAATGTGGCTGGTAGCCAGGCTCCATGGTGAGAGGAACTATGTAACCATTTTGAAAAATTTTGGAAATTTTGGAAAATTTTTGGAAAATTTTTCTGAAAATTTCAGGAAATTTTGCAAATATTTACGAAAAATTTTGGAAAAATTTTGAAAATTTTTGAAAATTTTAAAAATTTTCTGAAAATTTTTGAAGAATTTTGAATTTCGAAAATTTTCCAAAAAAAATTTTCAAGGAGTCTGACCTTAGTGTAGAAAGCCGCTCCGGATGTATGATGTTTTGGATCACCAAGCCATCTGTGATATCATGCTGCATCTGCCGGTGTCTCGGTGGCTATAAGCTCAGTTATTTTTTTGAGGTCCTTCTGGGTAAGCTACTATCCTAGTCGGTAATTTGAATGTGGCTGGTGTAGAGAGCTCCATGGTGGAGAACTATGTAACCATTTTTGAAAAATTTTGGAAAATTTTGGAAAAATTTTTCATTTTCGGAAAATTTTTGAAATATTTGAATTTTGAAAAATTTTGGAATATTTTTGGAACAAATTTTGGAAAAATTTTAGGAAAATTTCTGAAAAAATTTTCGGATAATTTGAAAAATTGCAAACTTAGAAAAAAATTTTTGAAAATTTTTGAAGAAAATTACAGAAAATTTTCGAAAATTTTGAAGATTTCCAAATTTTCAAAAATTTTCAGAGGTCTGACACCTTGGGTGTAGGCCCTCCGGATGTATGATGTTTTGGATCACCGAGCCATCTGTGAAGTATCTGCTGCATCTGCCGGTGTCTCTCTCGGTACTATGGCTTCCAGTTATTTTTGAGTCCTCCTTCTGGAGTGAAGCTACTATCGCCTAGGTCGGTAATTTTTGATGGCTGGTGTGAAGCTCCATTGGTGGAGGAACTATGTAACCATTTTTGAAAAAAATTTTGGAAAATTTCGGAAAATTTTGGAAAAATTTTCTGAAAATTTTGAGAAATATTACAGAATTTTTTGAAAAAATTTTGAAATATTTTGAAATTTTCTGAAAATTTTGGAAAATTTTGGAAAATTTCTGAAAAATTTTCGGATAATTTTGAAAATTTTTGAAAATTTTAAGAATTTTGAAAAATTTTGAAAATTTTTGAAATTTTGAAAATTTTCATTGAAAATTTTCCAAAAAGCTCAGAGATCTGACCTTGGTGTGAGCCGCTCGGATGTATGATGTTTGGATCACCAGGCCATCTGTGAATATCATGCTGCATCTGCCGGTGTCTCAGTGGCTATGGCTTCCAGTTATTTTTGAGGTCCTCCTTCTGGAGGTAGGCTACTATCGCCCTAGGTCGGTAATTTTGAATGTGGCTGGTGTAGAGCTCCATGGTGGAGGAACTATGTACTTTTTGAAAAATTTTGGAAAATTTTGGAAAATTTTAGAAAATTTACTGAAAATTTTCTGGAAATATTTTAATTTTTTGAAAAATTTTGGAATATTTTGGAAAATTTTTCATGAAGTTGGAAAATTTCTGGAAAATTCTAGAGATAATTTTACGAAAAAATTTTGAAAAATTTAGAAAATTTCACGAAAATTTTGAAAATTTTTGAAATTGAAAAATTTTCAAAATTTTCAAAATTTTCAGAGGTCTGACCTTAGGTGCGAAAGAGCCACTCGGATGTATGATGTTTTGGATCGCCCGAGCCATCTGTGAAGTATCATGCTGCATCTGCCGAGTGCTCGATAGCTATGGCTTCAGAGTTATTTTGAGGTCCTGGAGGTAAGCTTTACTATCGCCTAGGTCAGTAATTTGAATGTGGCTGGTGGAGAGCTCCATGGTGGAGGAACTACGTAACCATTTTTGAAAAAATTGTGAACAATTTTAGAAAATTTTTGAAAATTTTCTGAAAAATTACTGAAATGTTTGAAAATTTTCTGAAAAATTTTTGAAATTACAAGTACGAAAAATTTTGGAGAAAATTTTGGAAAATTACAGAAAAATTCTGAAAAATTTTCGGATAAATTTTGAAACTTTTTGATTACGGAAAAATTACCGGAAATTTTGAAAATATTTTAGAAAAATTTTTAGAAAAAATTACTTTTAAAAAGTATTTCAAAAAAATTTACTTCAAAAGGTCTCGATAACCAAGTCGTAAAAGGCCGCTCCGGATGTATGATGTTTTGGATCCACCAAGCCATCTGTGAATATCATGCTGCATCTGCCGGTGTCTCGGTGGCTATAGCTTCAGTTATTTTGAGGTCCTCATCTGGAGGTAGAGCTACTATCGCCTAGGTCAGTATTACAGATATGGCTGGTGGAGAGCTCCATGGTGGAGGAACTACGTAACCATTTTGAAAAAGTTGTGAACAATTTTAGAAAATTTTGGAAAATTTCTACTGAAAATTTTGGGAAATGTTTTGAAATTACTACAGAAATTTAGGAAATTTTTGAAATTTTTGAAAAATTTTGGAAAATTTTGAAAATTACTGAAAAATAAA
>NW_024721305.1:10000-16034 GCF_018991925.1 Homarus americanus | reverse complement strand
CCAATTGAACATTATTACTCTCTCGGCGCGCACGTCGCCACCACGGTTTCCGCGACAGCAGCAGCATCATGATGTTGCGTCTATTGTAAGTCCGGAACCGGGTTATTCGGCTGTTCGCGAACAGTCAGGTTTTAACCTTGCCTAACAAACGATCAAACAACTTCCACTCTCGAGGTGCGGTACGGTGACTGTCCTATCGTCCGCTCTTGTATGCTGGATTGCACTATTTCACTATATTAAGGGGAGAGGGTGCCTTCACACACATATTCGATGTGAAATATCTTCCGCCCCCAGCGGAGCGCTTCGGCGCCTCTGCGAAGCAAAACGCGGCATTCAAAAACAACAACCAAAATTGCCGTCGATTTCCTCTCCCTGCCCTGCAATGGCTGGAGCAGAAGGAGAGCGAGAGAGAGAATAGTCTCATTGGGTCAGAGGAATGGCAGTGGAGCGGGCTAATGGCGAGTAGGCTCGCGATCTATCAATTACACTAGCCAGGTCGCTCTCCCTATTGAACATTATTACTCTCTCACGTCGCCACTGCGGTTTCCGCGACAGCAGCAGCAGCATCATCATGATGTTGCATCCACCAATTAGTCCGGAACCGGGTTATTCGGCTGTCTGCTAACAGTCCGGTTTTAACCTTACCCAACATCCACTCTCGAGGTGCGGTACGGTGAATGTCCTATCGTCCGACCTTGTATGCTGGATTGCACTATTTCACTATATTAAGGGGAGAGGGTGCCTTCACACACATATTCGGTGTGAAATATCTTCCGCCCCCCAGCGGAGCGCTTCGGCGCCTCTGCGAAGCAAAGCGCGGCATTCAAAAACAACAACCAAAATTGCCGTCGCTTCCCTGCCCTGCAATGGCTGGAGCAGAAGGAGAGAGAGAGAGAGATTTTAGTCCCATTGGATCAGAGGAATGGCAGTGGAGCGGGCTTATGGCGAGTAGGCTCGCGCTCTATCAATTACACTTGCCAGGTCTCTCTTCCGTTTGGACATTATTTACTCCGTCTCTCTCTCTCTCTCTCTCGGCGCACACGTCGCCACCCTACTAGTTTCCGTCACAGCATATGCTGCGGCCTTTCAGTCCGGAACGGGGCTCCCCTTCGCCTTGCTGTCTGCCCAACTTAGCGGACTTGCGTTGGCTGATCACCCCGTCTTCGCGTCTGTGCCGGCCTTCAATGCAGCGCCCAACCGTCTATTGACCGAGATTCATTGCACTATTCCACGCGCAAACGGCTACCCTAAATGTGCATAGACAACGCTCATGGTTCAACACGACCAGGGCGCAGTCTGGGAGCCGAGTATACTAAAAAGAGAGTTTAGCAGCCAAAACTCGTCAAAGCACACGTTGGGTTACCCCATCACCTAACAACGATGATGGCGGTTCCCACCCGTGAAATACACAACCTAACCAATATTGGGCGACGATGGCGCTCATGAGCCCACGTCCCCACAAACAGTAAGAGAAAGAGAGAGAGGAGGAGATGGGCCAATGTGCGGTCCCTCGCCCAATGTCTTATGCCTCGCTGGGGCAAAGAGAAGAGAAGAGAAGAGGAGCGGATAAGGGAGGAGATTGGCCAACGTGCGGTCCCTCGCCCAATGTCGGCTGCCTCGCTGGAGCTGGGTAAAGAGGAGAGGAGCGGATAAGGGAGGAGATTGGCACACACGGTGGCGCTGCCGGCGCCGAGGATAGCCAGAGAAGGTGCAGTTTGATCTGATCATCTGGTTTGCTATTTCTCTAAGGCCAACGTGCGGTCCCTCGCCCAATGTCGGCTGGCTCGCTGGGGCAAAGAGAAGAGGAGAGGATAAGGGAGGAGATTGGCACACACGGTGGCGCTGCCGGCGCCGAGGATAGCGAGAGAAGGTGCAGTTTGATCTGATCATCTGGTTTGCTATTTCTCTAAGGCCAACGTGCGGTCCCTCGCCCAATGTCTTCTGCCTCGCTGGGGCAAAGAGAAGAGGAGCGGATAAGGGAGGAGATTCGCCAACGTGCGGTCCCTCGCCCAATGTCGGCTGCCTCGCTGGAGCTGGGGCAAAGAGGAGCGGATAAGGGAGGAGATTGGCACACACGGTGGCGCTGCCGGCGCCGAGGATAGCAAGAGAAGGTGCAGTTAGATCTGATCATCTGGTTTGCTATTTCTCTAAGGCCAACGTGCGGTCCCTCGCCCAATGTCTTCTGCCTCTCTCAATCTCACTATTTTGGCCGCCGTGATAGGCGCCGCCAACAGCAGCAGCTACCTGGTTGATCCTGCCAGTAGTCATATGCTTGTCTCAAAGATTAAGCCATGCATGTGTAAGTACAAGCTGATTTAAGGCGAAACCGCGAATGGCTCATTAAATCAGCTATGTTTCATTGGATCTGTAAACCCACTTACTTGGATAACTGTGGCAATTCTAGAGCTAATACATGCAATTGGTCTCTGACCGCAAGGGAAGAGCGCTTTTATAAGTTCAAAACTGGTCGGGCCCTGGTCCGTAACCCACCTGTGGTGAATCTGAATAACTTCGGGCTGAGCGCACGGTCTCCGCACCGGCGCCGCTACTTTCAAGTGTCTGCCTTATCAGCTTTCGATTGTAGGTTATGCGCCTACAATGGCTATAACGGGTAATGGGGAATCAGGGTTCGATTCCAGAGAGGGAGCCTGAGAAACGGCTACCACATCTAAGGAAGGCAGCAGGCACGCAAATTACCCACTCCCGGCACGGGGAGGTAGTGACGATAAATAACGATGTGAGTCTCATCCGAGGCCTCGCAATCGGAATGAGTACACTTTATATCCTTTAACGAGTATCCATTGGAGGGCAAGTCTGGTGCCAGTAGCCGCGGTAATTCCAGCTCCAATAGCGTATATTAAAGTTGTTGCGGTTAAGAAGCTCGTAGTTGGATCTCAGTTCCGGACTGACGGTGCACCGCCCGGTGTTTACTGTCACGCTCCGAACAGCCGCCCCGCCGGCTCGCACGGGATGCTCTTTGTCGAGTGTCCTGAGTGGCCGGAGAGTTTACTTTGAAAAAATTAGAGTGCTCAGAGCAGGCTATTTGAATGGCTCGAATGGTGATGCATGAAATAATGGAATAGGACCTCGGTTCTATTTTGTTGGTTTTCGGAACCAGAGTGTAATGACTAATCGGAACAGGCGGGCATTCTCAGACATTGGCGACGCTTAGAGGTGAAATTCTTTTGGACCGCCGCGAAGCATCTAACCACGCGAAAGCATTTGCCAAGGATGTTTACATTAATCAAGAACGAAAGTTAGAGGTTCGAAGGCGATCAGATACCGCCCTAGTTCTAACCATAAACGATGCCAACTAGCGATCCGCCGGCGTTATTCCCATGACCCGGCGGGCAGCTTCCGGGAAACCAAAGTCTTTGGGTTCCGGGGAAGTATGGTTGCAAAGCTGAAACTTAAAGGAATTGACGGAAGGGCACCACCAGGAGTGGAGCCTGCGGCTTAATTTGACTCAACACGGGAAACCTCACCAGGCCCAGACACCGGAAGGATTGACAGATTGAGAGCTCTTTCTCGATTCGTGGTAGGTATGGTATCGCTCTTAGTTGGTGGAGCCATTTTGTCTGGTTAATTCCGACAACTTAACGACTCTGGCCTACTAAGTAGTCGACGGATCTCCAGGAAAATGGTGTCCAGTTCGCAACTTCTTCTTAGAGGGATAAGCTGCAAATTTAGCCGCACGCAGATTGAGCAATAACAGGTCTGTGATGCCCTTAGATGTTCTGGGCCGCACGCGCGCTACACTGAAGGGATCAACGAGTTTTCCCCCTCCGAGAGGAGCGGGTAACCTGTTCAAAGCCTTTCTTGATAGGAATTGGGGCTTGCAAATGTTTCCCATGAACGAGGAATTCCCAGTAAGTGCAAGTCATCAGCTTGCGCTGACTACGTCCCTGCCCTTTGTACACACCGCCCGTCGCTACTACCGATTGAATGATTTAGTGAGGCCTTCGGACTGGCGCTCTTGGATTGTCGGCCCCGTTGCCCGCAAGGGTTTTCTGGTGTCGTCGCCTCGAGCTGACGGAAAGATGTCCAAACTTGATCATTTAGAGGAAGTAAAAGTCGTAACAAGGTTTCCGTAGGTGAACCTGCGGAAGGATCATTAACAGAGAGAAAGAGAACGGGGCGCTCTTAAAACTACTACTACTCTCCTGATTTGGGCGGTCTCGGGCTCTGCTCTGGCAACTCCAGCAGCGAAAGAGGACAATCCCGGCCCCCGCACCCAAAATAGGTACCACCACGCTGTAGGTGGACCACACTCGGGCGAGAGCGCGAAGACCGGAGGACGGACGGGGCTTTGGACGGCTGCCCGTCCGTTCCTTACTACCGGCGAATAAGCCTCTTGACCCAAAAAGAGTGAAATTCAAGTGTCAAAAAACAACAACAAGCCGTCCGGCCAAACCCAAACCACAAACTTGGGCTATGTCTGTCAAACCCTTTCATTGAGACTCGACCTGTGATGGTTAGTCGCAAAAAGACCAAATGGCAAATACACAACTCTTAACGGGGGATCACTCGGCTCGTGGGTCGATGAAGACCGCAGCAACCTGCGTGTCGGTATGTGAATCGCGGAATACCAGAGGCCATCGACAAGTTGAACGGGTATATTGCGCGGCGCAGCCATATGAGCTTGTCGCCGCCAATTTACGAAAGGGTCGGAAATACACCATCGAAAGAAGGTGAGTTCGGTGCTCTCGCTTGACCCTGGTCTCCCCGACACGAGGGTAACCCGAACCGAAGCCTTCCTCACTTGGGGTTTAATCGCCCGCGCCTTGCGCGAGGCGTGCCCTTAAAAACAAGCAAGCCTATCACTAGCAAGTCCATGGACTTGGCGCACCCACATTCAACCACAACAAAGCGACAGTTGTCGCCCTCGCAAATAACTGGAGGTGGCGCTCTTTTGCCTGCTGTCCACAGAGACACGAATGGCCGTCGGCCGCTCATGGCTGATGCTGCACATGTTCTAAGAGGCACTCCATCCCACGAAGAGGAAACGAAACCGGGTCGGATATCTTTAAGTAAGCCCCGCCGGAATTTCGTCTATCACCTCGAAAAGAGTGCTTGGCATGCATTGCAGTGGAACCTAAATTGATGAGTGCGCCTGGGCCCGCAGTCTACCATGTAGTGGTGCAGGCAGAGAGATGAGAATGCTTGGGTGACGCCGTGCTCTTCCTCACGCGCTCCTCCACCCTCTCCCACGGTCAGACGCGGTGTGGGCGTTCTCTTTGAGAGTTCGCCACGAGTCCACGTCTATCTCATGACTGGGAGGGAGGCAGGGGAGTTCTCTCTAAACGCGTTAAAGACGGTGTTGCGCCTCATAACGGCGCTCGCCGGGATAGAGCACTAGTTCTGCAGCCGGAAAGGCCGCTCACGCCAATTAATACTGCGACTCTCGCTCTCTGTCTCCGGATAAACAAGTGCCACTGCTGTGGCATGCGGGAACGGGGAAAGAGGTCAAAGTTTAAGCGGCAAAGGTGCGGCCGAGTAAGGGCGGAACACGAGCGTATATGCATTAAAACTGTGTGTGTATATGACTCTGCGAGAGATGTTCTGCTGGAACACTTTTCCTATTGGCTATTTACCACTCAATGAGAAGGAACGGAGTCAGGGGTGGGAGTGTCGGCGCCATGGCCGCTGGTACCCCCGCGACAAGCCCCTCAAACCTTCCTGCCTGGTAATGTCGGTGGTGAAGAAAGTCGGTGGCAGAGCGTCTTCCGCTTCGTGGTTGGGGAACTTGTTCCCCCTAAGGATGATGAGACCACGATCGACCTCGTAGTAGGAGAGAGCTACCCGCCAAATTTAAGCATATTAATAAGCGGAGGAAAAGAAACCAACAGGGATTCCCTTAGTAAGGGCGACTGAACCGGGAAAAGCCCAGCGCATAACCTCGATGTCTTCGGGCACGAGGGGTGTTGCGTTTCAGAGGGTCCAGCACGCCGTCCCATACCGCCTAAGTCAAGCTTGAAAGCGGCCACTGCCCATGGAGGGTGACAGGCCCGTATGGCGGCGCCCGGGAGGGTAC
>NW_024721305.1:0-5000 GCF_018991925.1 Homarus americanus | reverse complement strand
AGCCACCAAGTCAATAAGAGACAAAGAAATAATCCAAGCAGCCTAAACTGTTTAGCCTGACCGTGGTAAAGTCTAACGGGGACCTTAAATTTTATAGAATAATAATAATACAGGCAACCAACCAACCACTACCGGGCCGCCTAACCTAACCACTACTTTCGCCGGAGGTTTCGTCACGCTCCCCGATGGCGAAATCCTCCATTACAGCAAAAGTGTCTGTTTAACCTAACCTTAGTACAAGGTCTATTGGTGTCCTCAATTTTATAGAGGTTAGCCACCCGAAGTCAATAAGAGACAAAGAAATAATCCAAGCAGCCTAAACTGTTTAGCCTGACCGTGGTAAAGTCTAACGGGGGACCTTAAATTTTATATGATAATAATAATACAGGCAACTACCTAACCACTACCGGGCCGCCTAACCTAACCACTACTTTCGCCGGAGGTTTCGTCACGCTCCCCGATGGCGAAATCCTCCATTACAGCAAAAGTGTCTGTTTAACCTAACCTTAGTACAAAGTCTATTGGTGTCCTCAATTTTATAGAGGTTAGCCACCCGAAGTCAATAAGAGACAAGGAAATAATCCAAGCAGCCTAAACTGTTTAGCCTGACCGTGGTAAAGTCTAACGGGGACCTTAAATTTTATATAATAATAATAATACAGGCAACTAACCAACCACTACCGGGCCGCCTAACCTAACCACTCATTTTCTCGCCGGAGGTTTCGTCACGCCCCTCGATGGCGAAATCCTCCATTACAGCAAAAGTGTCTGTTTAACCTAACCTAGTACAAAGTCTATTGGTGTCCCTAATTTTATAGAGGTTAGCCAAATTCGAAGTCAATAAGAGACAAAGAATAATCCAAGCAGCCTAAACTGTTTAGAAGCCTGGACCGTGGTAAAGTCTAACGGGACCTTAAATTTTATAGAATAATAATAATACAGGCAACTAACCAACCACTACCGGGTCAGCTTCTAATCCCAACTAATTACTTTTCGCCGGAGGTTTCACAATACGCCCCGATGGCGAAATCCTCCATTACAGCAAAAGTGTCTGTTTAACCTAACCTTAGTACAAAGTCTATTGGTGTCCCTTAATTTTATAGGAGGTTAGCCACCCGAAGTCAATAAGAGACAAAGAAATAATCCAAGCAGCCACCACCACTATCTAGCCTAAACTGTTTAGCCTGACGTAGAAAGTTTTTAATAAATCTGGTGATATGGAACCACACAACCCCCTTAACCTGGGATAATGCAATCAAATGGATAATTGCTAACTATTCTCAGAGATAATGCAATCAAATGGTTGTTAAGGGCGGTGGGGCTGCGCCCCCTGACCCTGTGTTAGATACTGTATTTGGTCATGATGAATTGTTTATTAGACTATAAGAAATCCTCTTCCTTCTTGTATTGGCAAGGGGAGTTTGCTTTAACTTAGGTATGCTAGCCTAAGTAAAAATAGACACGGAGCTGCTAAGACCTGATTCTTTTGCTGCATGTTTGAGTCTGCAACTTTGTTGTGATAAGACACTCAATCCTAGTGATTGTACTTACTCAACATAGTGACGGTGTAATTACCATCACAGATTGTACGGGAAATTCCAACTTTGGAAAAAACAAATATTTGGCCTACCCAAATTTTGACTACTACCCGTGCGTCTACGTCCTGGATTGGCCAATCAGTGGTGCCCCACGGTGGCGTGATACATGCACGCTTACTGCGGTGCTCTGATTGGCTGACCGAACGTGGCGTGGTAGGTAGGCTGTTTCTACTCTCTAAGTCCTCTTCTTTCCTTTTTTCATCCCCCTCATGCACTCCGTTCTTTGAACGGCCGATCCGGCAAGGGAACCTGTGATAGCAGGGCACCCCTTGTCCGGGGTCACCGGTAGGTGGCAACTTTTTTAGATATTACTATAGTTCACAGGTAACCTGGGTGGTGAGCCCGACGCCCGTCCAAGAGGGGGGCGGGGTCACTGCTCCCAGGCAGGAGCCCTGTGTTATAGGTAGGATTAGATGTAATCAAGAAGATGACAACTAGCATTAGAATAAAACATAGAGATAAGGGACACTCTATTGGAAGGGGAAAAGTGGCAGAAATCACTTACAACAAACTGCAAGTCCCACTAACTAGAATATTCAGCACTAATGAAGGTTTTAAAGTAATCTGTAAAGATGACTTTGATTCAGATAAAATCCTTTCAAAAGAAGCAAGAGATATATTTTACAATGAAGGCCTTATTGTTGTCATGCCACCAGAACAAAAAGCAAAAAGATCAGTTTTTGTTCGTCAAGTCGATCAAGAGATCGGGAGGAAGACCTGAAAGAAGAACTGGAACGCCAAAATAGGTGGATGAAGATTGAAGAAGTCATTAAGATAAAGGACTATACTCATGTTTGAAGAAGTGTCAATGGCTGAGAAAGTTTTACAACAGGGCTTTTTAATATTCAACATGTCAGTCACACCACATCAAATAAAGAAGGAGACATTCATCAGTCTGCAAACTTGCTTCTCCTGCTACAAATATGAAGAACACACAACGAGAGAGACTGTCCAGAAAAAGAGAAAAAGTACTGCTCAGATTGTGCAGGCGACGACCATACCTACACTGAATGTAAGAACACACATGTTGGCTGTCTCAACTGTAAGAGAAACGGGAATGCATACATAGGACACAGGACGTTAGCAATGGCATGCCCAATAAAAAACACATGATAAAGTACAAGGAACAAGAAACAAGGAAAAAGGAACAAGACAAGAAGGATACGACATACGTCGAAATAGCCAAGAGAGCGGTCCAAGAGGCTCATAGACCAGAATCCACAGTATTAAACCTAAGTGAGCCAATACATGATAAGGTAATGATTAGTATGATCCATGCACATTTGCACAATATCATTGCACCCGGACTATACAATGAGGAATTAAGGAAAATGTTTAAATTGGAATAACCTACCAGAGATGATATTTTCCAGAGAATCCACAATCCGAAAACTATTTCAGACAACATATGCAAGCGAACTGAGAGAAAGACTACATCAAGACGAACAAAGGTTTGAGCAAGGAGCAACAGCTGATACACAAGGAACACAAGCGATTGATAGAGATCCCAGACAAAATGACTAGGAAGTGACAAGAGAAGATAGAAATAACAAAAGGCGACAGACAAAGGAGTAGGAGGAGAGAAGATAAGATGGAAACTGACTCAATATACAACCTGAATCTGGGTTGGAAGAAAATTGGATTAAAAGTTATCACTACAACAAAACATGGAATCCCAAATATCGAGACCAACAGGAGGGACAATAGTAAAAAACTGTGAAGGAGGGATATGGCTAAGGACATATCAAGAAAAACTCCTAAGTGAAGATTATGTCTGGTCACTAATTACTACGGACAAACTAGTGATTACGGCCAAAGACTAAAATAGTAGACCTGTCAGAGCATAGAAGAGCAGCGGTTGCGACGACAGGTTCCACCCAACCGACCGCCAACCAAGCATACAACAGACAAAACAGCAAGCAACTTTAAGAATACAACACAAACGTAAGAAACTGGAAGACTGAGAGAATTAACTCAAGTAATATATATATCAGTGAAATTGACCTGACATTATACTAATAAACAGTCACGGTGAGACAGAAAACAACAACATAAAACTCTTTAACTATTATGTAAACCAAAGAAATAAATCGGGCGAGAAAAATGACGGAGTAGCGATAGCGGTTAAAAGAAACTTAAAATTTAAACTAATTGATGACTTCAGGATGAATTTCTAGCAATAAAAATAAATACAACTCAAGGAGACGTAATTATTGCTACTACTTACCTATAGAAGACCTATTAAAATTGGCTAACAATAGTCATCCGATGTACATCTTAGGAGACTTTAACGCCAGACATAGGATTTTTGACAATACAAATAATAACGTCGTGGGAAATGCCCTTAATCAATTAATAAATTTAGGGAAAATCAATCATCTGGGTCCTAACTTTCCAACCTGGAGAAATCACAATACACAATCGACACCAGACAAAATTTTTACCAACAACAAAGCCTTTTTCAATTACTATATAATACAGGGACCTCTTACAGGCAGTGACCATCTGCCAATTATACTAACATTGTCAACAAGCCCCATACAGATACCAATAAAAAAGAGACTGAAAATGAGTAAAACAGACTGGGACAGCTTCAAAGACGACTTAAGTAATCACCAATCGATTAACCTACAAGGGAAAACAACAGAAGATATAGACTCAGAAATGGACAGACTGCACTCAGCAATAAAAACATCTATAACCAAACACACTCCTACTTCACACTTTTAGAACATTACCTGAACAACAGACCAACAGAAGAAGTTAAATTAATCCAGACCTATTACAATGAAATAAACAGGTATATGGAAAGAAGCTACCGGCAACAGATACACAGCTACGAGTTGGGGATTTAGAATATAGTTATACGTCTACCCAGATCCCAACAGGTAACAAAAAAACAAAAAACAAAGACAATCGGACTATAAAAGGGTAGACAAAGGATGCGAGTTTTCGTTGTGTATAATAAAGTACCATAAATCCCTAAACAAAATATTCAGTTTATAAATTACCCTTAACCAAACTTAACCTAAACATTAACAGTATATACATATTAATAAACATAAAACAATCTTGAAGCAAGTGGACGTGGGGGAGTTAATACAAAATATAAGTACTTAAGTGAGGAGCTGAGATGGCTGACGAGTAAGGCTGAGTATTGTAGAAGACGGTAGGTAGTCACTGCACGTAGGTTTAGAGGATAGATGATCCTGTGGTCACTTCCCAGAGCCAAGTGCCTCTCCTCGAATTGGAGCTGACAAAGAAGACTTTGAGGAGGTGACGCAACCCAGGATATGGAGAAGGGAAACCTCGGAGTGGTAACTAAGACGAGTCATACTCGTGTCTCGCCCCTAGATGGCGTTGCTCGTGGTGCTGGGTAGGTAGATCAGGACAATAGATGGC
>NW_024721304.1:0-19347 GCF_018991925.1 Homarus americanus | reverse complement strand
CTATAGTGCCAGGGTGAAACACTGGAGGTCCTGAACTATCGTGCCAGGGTGAAACACTGGAGGTTGTGACCTATAGTGCCAGGGTGAAACACTGGAGGTCCTGACTTATAGTGCCAGGGTGAAACACTGGAGGTCCTGACCTATAGTGCCAGTGTGAAACACGGGAGGTCCTGACCTATAGTCTCAGAGTGAAACACGGGAGATCCTGACCTCTAGTATCAGGGTGAAACACTGTTGGTCGTGACCTATAGTGCCAGGGCGAAACACTGGAAGTCCTGACCTATAGTGCCAGGGTGAAACACGGGAGGTCATAACCTATAGTGCCAGGATGAAACACTGGATTTCCTGACTTATAGTGCCAGAGTGAAACACTGGAGGTCCTGACCTATAGTGCCTGGGTGAAACTCTGAATGTCCTGAAGTATAGTGCCAGGGTGAAAAACTGAAGTTCCTGACCTATAGTGCCAGAGTGAAACACTGGAGGTCCTGACCTATAGTACCAGGGTGAAACACGGGAGGTCCTGACCTACAGTGCCAGGGTGACACACTGTAGCTCCTGACCTATAGTGCAGGGGTGAAATACTGGAGGTTGTGACCTATAGTGCCTGGTTGAAACACTGAAGGTCCTGACCTATAGTGCCAGGGTGAAAAACTGAAGGTCCGGACCTATAGTGCCAGAGTGAAACACTGGAGGTCCTGATCTATAGTGCCAGGGTGAAACACTTTTGGCCGTGACCTATAGTGCCAGGGTGAAACACTAGAGGTCCTGACCTATAGATCCAGAGTGAAACAATGGAGGTCCTAATTTATATTGCCAGGGTGAAACACGGGAGGTCATAACCTATAGTGCCAGGGTGAAAAACTAAAAGTCCTGACCTATAGTGCCAGAGTGAAACACTGGAGATCCTGACCTATAGTGCCAGGGTGAAATACTGGAGGTTGAGACATATAGTGCCAGGGTAAAACACGGGAGGTCCTCACTTATAGTCCCAGGGTGAAACAAGGGAGGTCTTGACCTATAGTGCCAGGGTGAAACACTGAAGGTCGTGACCTATAGTGCCAGAGTGAAATACTGGAGGTCCTGTCCTATAGTGCCTGGGTGAAACAACGAAGGTCCTGACCTATAATGCCAGGGTGAAAAATTGAGGGTGCTGACCTATAGTGCCAGAGTGGAACACTGGAGGTCCTGACCTATAGTGCCAGGGTGAAACACGGGAGGTCCTGACGAATAGTGCCAGGGTGACACACTGTAGGTCCTGACTTATAGTGCCAGAGTGAAACACTGGAGGTCCTGACCTATAGTGCTAGGGTGAAACACTGAAGGTCGTGATCTATAGTGCCACAGGAGAAACTGCAACAACCTGGACCTAAAAAGAGTGAAACACTGGAGATCCTGACCCAGAAGTATGTGGTGAAACACGGGAGGTCCTGACCTATAGCAGCCAGGGTGACACCTCCTGGTAGGTCCTGACCTATAGTGCAAGGGTGAAACACTGGAGGTCCTGACCTATAGTGCCAGGGGGAAACACTGGAGGTTGTGACCTATAGTGCCAGGGTGAAACACTGGAGGTCCTGACTTATAGTGCCAGGGTGAAACACTGGATGTCCTGACCTATAGTGCCAGTGTGAAACACAGGAGGTCCTGACATATAGTGCCAGAGTGAAACACGGGAGGTCTTGACCTAAAGTCTCAGAGTGAAACACGGGAGGTCCTGACCTCTAGTATCAGGGTGAAACACTGGAGGTCCTGACATATAATGCCAGGGTGAAACACGCTAGGTCATGACCTATAGTGCCAGGCTGAAACACTGGAGGTCCTGACTTTTAGTGCCAGGGTGAAACACTGAAGGTCCTGACCTATGGTGCCTGTGTGAAGCATTTGAGGTTCTTACCTATAGTGCCAGGGCGAAACACTGGTGGTCATGACCAATAGTGCCACCGTAAAACACGGGAGGTCCTGACCTATAGTGCCAGGGTGAAACACGGGATGTCCTGACCTATAGTGACCTATAGTGCCAGGGTGAACCACTGGAGGTCGTGACCTATAGTGCCAGGGTGAAACACTGGAGGTCCTAACCTATAGTGCCAGGTTAAACACTGAAGGTCCTGACCTGTGGTGCCGTTGTGAAACACTGGAGGTCCAGACCTATAGTGCCAGGATGAAACACTGGAGTTCCTGACCTCTAGTGCCAGGGTTGAAACACTGGAGGTCCTGACTTCTAGTGCCAGAGTGAAACATGGGAGGTCCTGACCTCTAGTGCCAGGGTGAAACACTGGAGGTCCTGACCTATAGTGCCAGGGTGAAACACTGGAGGTCCTGACTTATAGTGCCAGGGTGAAACACTGGAGGTCCTGACCTATAGTGCCAGTGTGAAACACCGGAGGTCCTGACATATAGTGCCAGAGTGAAACACGGGAGGTCCTGACCTATAGTCTCAGAGTAAAACACGGGAGGTCCTGACCTCTAGTATCAGGGTGAAAAAATGGAGGTCCTGACATATAGTGCTAGGGTGAAACACGCTAGGTCATGACCTATAGTGCCAGGGTGAAACACTGGAGGTCCTCACCTATAGTTCCAGAGTGAAACCTGGGAGGTCCTGACCTATAGTGCCAGGCTGAAACACTGGAGGTCCTGACTTTTAGTGCCAGGGTGAAACACTGGAGGTCTTGACCTATGGTGCCGGAGTGAAGCATTGGAGGTCCTGACTTATAGTGCCAGGGCGAAACACTGGTGGTCGTGACCAATAGTGCCACGGTATAACACGGGAGGTCCTGACTTATAGTGCCAGGGTGAAACACGGGAGGTCGTGACCTACAGTGCCAGGGTGAAACACTGGAGGTCCTGCCTATAGTTACAGAGTCAATCTTTGAAGGTCCTGACCTATAGTGCCAGGCGTGAAACACTGGAGGTCCTAACCTATAGTGCCAGGTTAAACACTGAAGGTCCTGACCTGTGGTGCCGATGTGAAACACAGGAGGTCCAGACCTATAGTGCCAGGATGAAACACTGGAGGTCCTGACCTCTAGTGCCAGGGTTGAAACACTGGAGGTCCTGACTTCTAGTGCCAGAGTGAAACATGGGAGGTCCTGACCTCTAGTGCCAGGGTGAAACACTGGAGGTCCTGACCTATAGTGCCAGGGTGAAACACTGGAGGTTGTGACCTATGGTGCCAGGGTGAAACACTGGAGGTCCTAACCTCTAGTGCCAGAGTGCAACATGGGAGGTCCTGACCTATGGTGCCAGTGTGAAACACTGGAGGTCCTGACCTGTAGTGCCAGGGTGAAACACCAGAGGTCCTGACCTATAGTGCCAGGATGAAACACTGCAGGTCCTGCCCTATAGTACCAGGGTGAAACACTGGAGGTCCTGACTTCTAGTACCAGGGTGAAACACTGGAGGTCCTGACCTATGGTGCCAGTGTGAACCAATGGAGCTCCTGACCTGTAGTGCCAGGGTGAAACACCGGAGGTCCTGACATATTGTGCCAGAGTGAAACACGGGAGGTCCTGACCTATAGTGCCAGGGTGAAACACTGGAGTTCCTGACCTATGGTGCCGGTGTGAAACATTGAAGGTCCTGACCTATAGTGCCAGAGTGAAACACTGGTGGTCGTGACCTATAGTGCCAGAGTGGAACACTGGACGTCGTGACCTATAATGCCAGGTTGAAACACTGGAGTTCCTCACCTATATTGCCAGGGTAAAACACGGGAGGTCCTGACCTATAGTCCCAGGGTGAAACAAGGGAGGTCCTTTCCTATAGTGCCAGGGTTGAAACACTGGAGGTCCTGACTTCTAGTGCCAGAGTGAAACATGGGAGGTCCTGACCTCTAGTGCCAGGGTGAAACACTGGAGGTCCTGACCTATAGTGCCAGGGTGAAACACTGGAGGTTGTGACCTATGGTGCCAGGGTGAAACACTGGAGGTCCTAAACTCTAGTGCCAGAGTGCAACATGGGAGGTCCTGACCTATGGTGCCAGTGTGAAACACTGGAGGTCCTGACCTGTAGTGCCAGGGTGAAACACCAGAGGTTCTGACCTATAGTGCCAGGATGAAACACTGCAGGTCCTGCCCTATAGTACCAGGGTGAAACACTGGAGGTCCTGACTTCTAGTACCAGGGTGAATCACTGGAGGTCCTGACCTATGGTGCCAGTGTGAACCAATGGAGCTCCTGACCTGTAGTGCCAGGGTGAAACACCGGAGGTCCTGACATATTGTGCCAGAGTGAAACACGGGAGGTCCTGACCTATAGTGCCAGGGTGAAACACTGGAGTTCCTGACCTATGGTGCCGGTGTGAAACATTGAAGGTCCTGACCTATAGTGCCAGAGTGAAACACTGGTGGTCGTGACCTATAGTGCCAGAGTGGAACACTGGACGTCGTGACCTATAATGCCAGGTTGAAACACTGGAGTTCCTCACCTATATTGCCAGGGTAAAACACGGGAGGTCCTGACCTATAGTCCCAGGGTGAAACAAGGGAGGTCCTTTCCTATAGTGCCTGGGTGAAACACTGGAGGTCCTGTCCTACAGTGTCAAGGTGAAACACTGGAGGTCCTGACCTATAGTTCCAGAGTGAAACATTGGAGGTCCTGACCTATAGTGCCAGGGTGAAACACTGGAGGTCCTGACCTATAGTGCCAGGGTGAAACACTGGAGTTTCTGACCTATGGTGCCGGTGTGAAACATTGTAGGTCATGACCTATAGTGCCAGGGTGAAACACTGGTGGTCGTGACCTATAGTACCAGGGTAAAACACGGAAGGTCCTGACCTATAGTGCAGGGGCGAAACACTGGAGGTCCTGACCTATGGTGCCAGTGTGAAACACTGGAGGTCCTGACCTGTAGTGCCAGGGTGAAACACCGGAGGTCCTGACCTATATTGCCAGGATGAAACACTGCTGGTCCTGACCTAGAGTACCAGGGTGAAACACTTGAGGTCCTCACCTCTAGTCCCAGGGTGAAACACTGGAGGTCCTAACATATGGGGCCAGTGTGAAACACTGGAGGTCCTTTCCTGTAGTGCCAGCGTGATACACTGGAGGTCCTGATCTACAGTACCAGGATGAAACACTGGAGGTCCTGACCTCTAGTGCTAGGCTAAAACACTGGAGGTCCTGACCTATAATGCCAGAGTGAAACACCGGAGGTCCTGACCTATAGTGCCAGTGTGAAACACTGGAGGTCCTGATCTACAGTACCAGGGTGAAACACTGGAGGATCCTGACCTCTACTGCGAGGGTGAAACACTGGAGGTCCTGACCTATAGTGCCAGAGTGAAACACCCGAGGTCCAGACCTATAGTGCCAGAGTGAAACACGGGAGGTCCCGACCTATAGTGCCACAGTGAAACACGGAAGGTCCTGACCTCTAGTACCAGGGTGAAACACTGGAGGTCCTGACATATAGTGCCAGGGTGATACACGGGAGGTCGTGACCTATGATGCCAGGATGAAACACTGGAGTTCCTGACGTATAGTGCCAGAGTGAAACACTGGAGATCCTCACCTATACTGCCTGGCTGAAACACTGAAGGTCCTGACCTATAGTGCCAGAGTGAAACACTGGAGGTCCTGACCTATAGTGCCAGGGTGAAACACTGTAGGTCCTGACTTATAGTGCCAGAGTGACACACTGAAGGTCGTGACCTATAGTGCCAGGGTGAAACACTGGAGGTCCTCACCTATAGTCCCAGGGTGAAACAAGGGAGGTCCTGACCTATAGTTCCAGAGTGAAACATTGGAGGTCCTGACCTATAGTGAAAGGGTGAAACACTGGAGGTCCTGACCTATAGTTCCAGGGTGAAACACTGGAGGTCCTAACCTATAGTGCCAGGGTGAAACACTGGAGGTCCTGACCTATAGTGCCAGGGTGAAACACTGGAGGTCGTTACCTATAGTGCCAAAGTGGAAGACTGGAGGTCGTGACCTATAATGCCAGGGTGAAACACGGGAGGTCGTGACTTATAGTGCCAGAGTGAAACACTGGAAGTCGTGACCTATAGTGCCAGGCGAAACACTGGAGGTCCTGACCTATAGTGCCAGGCTGAAAAACGGGAGGTCGTGACCTATAGTGCCGGGATGAAACACTGGAGTTCCTGATTATAGTGCCAGAGTGAAACACTGGAGGTCCTGACCTATAGTGCCAGGGTGAAAAACTGAAGGTCCTGATCTATAGTGCCAGAGTGAATCACAGGAGGTCCTGACCTATAGTGCCAGGTTGAAACACGGGAGGTCCTGACCTATAGTGCCAGGGTGACACACTGTAGGTCCTGACCTATAGTGCCAGGTTGAAACACAAGAGGTCCTGACCTATAGTACAGGGGTGAAATACTGGAGGTTGTGACCTATAAGGCCAGGGTAAAACACGTTAGGTCCTCATCTATAGTCCCAGGGTGAAACAAGGGAGGTCCTGACCTATACTGCCAGGGTGAAACACTGGATGTCCTGACCTATAGTGCCAGGGTGAAACACTGGAGGTTGTGACCTATAGTGCCAGGGTGAAACACTGGAGGTCCTGACCTGTAGTGCCAGGGTGAAACACCGGAGGCCCTGACCTCTAGTGCCAGGGTTGAAACACTGTAGGTCCTGACCTATAGTGCCAGGGTGAAACACTGGATGTCCTGACCTATAGTGCCAGGGTGAAACACTGGAGGTCCTGACGTATAGTGCAGGGGTGAAACACTGGAGGTCCTCACCTATGGTGCCAGGGTGAAACACTGGATGTCCTGACCTATAGTGCCAGGGTGAAACAGTGGAGGTCCTGACGTATAGTGCAGGGGTGAAACACTGGAGGTCCTCACCTAAGGTGCTAGGGTGAAACACCGGAGGTCCTGACCTCTAGTGCCATGGTTGAAACACTGTAGGTCCTGACCTATAGTGCCAGGGTGAAACACTGGATGTCCTGACCTATAGTGCCAGGGTGAAACACTGGAGGTCCTGACGTATAGTGCAGGGGTGAAACACTGGAGGTCCTCACCTATGGTGCCAGGGTGAAACACTGGATGTCCTGACCTATAGTGCCAGGGTGAAACACTGGAGGTCCTGACGTATAGTGCAGGGGTGAAACACTGGAGGTCCTCACCTATGGTGCCTGGGTGAAACACTGAAGGTCCTGACCTATAGTGCCAGGGTAATAACTGAAGGTCCTGACCTATACTGCCAGAGTAAAACACTGGAGGTCCGGACCTATAGTACCAGGGTGAAAAATGGTAGGTCCTGACCTAGAGTGCCAGGGTGAAAAACTGAAGGTCCTGATCTATAGTGCCAGAGTAAAACACTGGAGATCCTGACTTATAGTCCCAGGGTGAAACAAGGGAGGTCCTGACCTATAGTGCCAGGGTGAAACACTGGAGGTCCTGACCTATATCGCCAGGTTGAAACACTGGAGATCCTGACCTATGGTGCCAGTGTGAAACATTGGAGATTTTGACCTATAGTGCCAGTGTGAAACACTGGTGGTCGTGACCTAATGTGCCAGGGTAAAACTCGGGAGGTAATGACCTATACTGCCAGGGTGGAACACTGGAAGTCCTGACCTATAATGCCTGGGTGAAAAAGGGTGGTCCTGACTAAAAGCGCCAGAGTGAAACACTGTTGGTCGTGACCTATAGTGCCAGGGTGAAACACGGGAGGTCCAGATCTATAGTGCCAGGGTAAAAAACTGAAGGTCCTGACCTATAGTGCCAGAGTGAAACACTGGAGATCCTGACCTATAGTGACTGGGTGAAACACGGGAGGTCCTGACCTATAGTGCCAAGGTGACAAGCTGTAGGTCCTGACCTATAGTGCCATGGTGAAACACTGGAGGTTGTGACCTCTAGTGCCAGGGTGAAACACTGGAGGTTGTGACCTATAGTGGCAGGGTGAAACACTGGAGGTCCTGACTTATAGTGCCAGGGTGAAACACTGGAGGTCCTGACCTATGGTGCCGGTGTGAAGCATTGGAGATCCTGACCTATACGTGCCAGGGCGAATCACTGGTGGTTGTGAACTATAGTGCCAGGGTAAAACATGGGAGGTCCTGACCTAGAGTGCCAGGGTGAAACACCGGAGGTCCTGTCCTATTGTACCAGGGTGAAACACTGGAGGTCCTGACCTCTAGTACTAGGGTGAAACACTGGAGGTCCTGACCTATAGTGCCAGAGTGAAACACCGGTGGTCCTGAAATATAGTGCCAGAGTGAAACACGGGAGGTCCTGACCTATAGTCTCAGAGTGAAACACGGGAGGTCCTGACCTCTAGTATCAGGGTGAAACACTGCAGGTCCTGACATAGAGTGCTAGGGTGAAACACGCTAGGTCATGAACCTATAGTGCCAGGGTGAAACACTGGAGGTCCTCACCTATAGTGCCAGAGTGAAACACTGGAGGTCCTGACCTATAGTGCCATGATGAAACACTGGAGTTCCTCACCTATATTGCCAGGGTAAAACATGGGAGGTCCTGACCTATAGTCCCAGGGTGAAACAAGGGAGGCCCTGACCTATAGTGCCAGGGTGAAACACTGGAGGTCATGACCTATAGTGCCAGGGTGAAACACTGGAGGTCCTGACCTATAGTTCCAGGGTGAAACATTGGAGGTCCTGACCTATAGTGCCAGGGTGAAACACTGGAGGTCCTAAACTATAGTGCCAGGGTGAAACACTGGAGTTCCTGACCTATGGTGCCTGTGTGAAACATTGAAGGTCCTGACCTATAGTGCCAGGGTGAAACACTGGTGGTCGTCACCTATAGTGCCAGAGTGGAACACTGGACGTCGTGACCTATAATGCCAGGGTGAAACACTGGAATTCCTCACCTATATTGCCAGGGTAAAACACGGGAGGTCCTCACCTATAGTCCCAGGGTGAAACAAGGGAGGTCGTGACCTATAGTGCTAGGGTGAATCACTGTAGGTCCTGACATATAGTGCCAGGGTGAAGCACTGGAGGTCCTGACCTATAGTTCCAGAGTGAAACATTGGAGGTCCTGACCTATAGTGCCAGGGTGAAACACTGGAGGTCCTGACCTATAGTGCCAGGGTGAAACACTGGAGTTCCTGACCTATGGTGCCAGTGTGAAACATTGGAGGCCCTGACCTATAGTGCCAGGGTGAAACACTGGTGGTCGTGACCTATAATGCCAGGGTAAAACACGGGAGGTCCTGACCTATAGTGCAGGGGAGAAACACTGGAGGTCCAGACCTATGGTGCCAGTGTGAAACACTGGAGGTCCTGACCTGTAGTGCCAGGGTGAAACACCGGAGGTCCTGACCTTTAGTGCCAGGGTTGAAACACTGGAGGTCCTGACTTCTAGTGCCAGAGTGAAACATGGGAGGTCCTGACCTGTAGTACCAGGGTGAAGCACTGGAGGTCCTGACCTCTAGTGCCAGGATGAAACACTGGAGGTTGTCACCTATAGAGCCAGGGTGAAACACTGGAGGTCCTAAACTCTAGTGCCAGAGTGAAACATGGGAGGTCTTGAACTATTGTGCCAGTGTGAAACGCTGGAGGTCCTAACCTGTAGTGCCAGGGTGAAGCACCGGAGGTCCTGACCTATAGTGCCAGGATGAAACACTGCAGATCCTGACCTATAGTACCAGGGTGAAACACTGGAGGTCCTGACTCTCTAGTACCAGGGTGAAACACTAGAGGTCCTGACCTATGGTGCAGTGTGAAACAATGGAGGTCCTGACCTGTAGTGCCAGGGTGAAACACCGGAGGTCCTGACATATTGTGCCAGAGTGAAACACGGGAGGTCCTGACCTATAGTGCCAGGGTAAAACACGGGAGGTCGTGAACTATAGTGACAGAGTGGAACACTGGACGTCGTGACCTATAATGCCAGGGTGAAACGCGAGAGGTCCTGACGTATAGTGCCAGGATGAAACACTGGAGTTCCTCACCTATAGTGCCAGAGTGAAACACTGGAGGTCCTGACCTATAGTGCCAGGATGAAACACTGGAGTTCCTCACATATATTGCCAGGGTAAAACATGGGAGGTCCTGACCTATAGTCCCAGGGTGAAACAAGGGAGGTCCTGACCTATAGTGCCAGGGTGAAACACTGGAGGTCCTGACCTATAGTGCCAGGGTGAAACACTGGAGTTCCTGACCTGTGGTGCCGATGTGAAACACTGGAGGTCCTGACCTCTAGTGCCAGGGTGAAACACTGGAGGACCTGACTTCTAGTGCCAGAGTGAAACATGGGAGGTACTGACCTCTAGTGCCAGGGTGAAACACTGGAGGTCCTGACCTTTAGTGCCAGGGTGAAACACTGGAGGTTGTGACCTATAGTGCCAGGGTGAAACACTGGAGGTCCTAAACTCTAGTGCCAGAGTGAAACACGGGAGGTCCTGACCTATGGTGCCAGTGTGAAACACTGGAGGTCCTGACCTGTAGTGCCAGCGTGAAACACCGGAGGTCCTGACCAATAGTGCCAGGATGAAACACTGCAGGTCCTGACCTGTAGTACCAGGGTGAAAAACTGGAGGTCCTGACCTGTAGTGCCAGGGTGAAACACCGGAGGTCCTGACCTATAGTGCCAGGGTGAAACACTGGAGTCCTCCTATAGTGCCAGTGTGAGCACTGGAGGTCCTGACCTATAGTGCCAGGGTGAAACACCCAGTAGGTCCTGACACCTCCTAGTACCAGGGTGAAACACTGGAGGGTCCTGTCTATAGTGCCCAGAGTGAAACACGGAGGTCCTGACACCTGTGGTGCCCAGAGAGTAGAAGCAGGAGGTCTGACTACCTAGTGCTTGAGAGTGAAACACAGGAGGTCTGACTTGTAGTACCAGGGTGAAAAGAGTAGGTCTGACCTATAGTACTTGAGGAGTGAAACACAGGAGGTGAAATGAACTATAGTGACAGAGTGGAGACACTGGACGTGCGTGACCTATAATGCCAGGGTGAAAGCTTGGCAAGAGGTCGTGACCTATAGTGCCAGGGCGAAACACAGGAGGTCCTGATCTATAGTGCCTGGGTGAAACATGGGAGGTCGTTACCTATAGTGCCAGGATGAAACACTAGAGTTCCTGACTTATAGTGCCAGTGTGAAACACTGGAGGTCATGACCTATAGTGCCTGGGTGAAACACTGAAGGTCCTGACCTATAGTGCCAGGGTGAAACACTGGAGGTCCTGACCTATAGTGCTGAGTGAAACACTGAGTTCCTGACCTGTGGTGCAAGATGTTGACACTGGAGGTCCTGACCTCTAGTGCCAGGGTGAAACACTGGAGGACCTGACTTCTAGTGCCAGAGTGAAACATGGGAGGTACTGACCTCTAGTGCCAGGGTGAAACACTGGAGGTCCTGACCTTTAGTGCCAGGGTGAAACACTGGAGGTTGTGACCTATAGTGCCAGGGTGAAACACTGGAGGTCCTAAACTCTAGTGCCAGAGTGAAACACGGGAGGTCCTGACCTATGGTGCCAGTGTGAAACACTGGAGGTCCTGACCTGTAGTGCCAGCGTGAAACACCGGAGGTCCTGACCAATAGTGCCAGGATGAAACACTGCAGGTCCTGACCTATAGTACCAGGGTGAAACACTGAAGGTCCTGACTTCTAGTACCAGGGTGTAACACTGGAGGTCCTGACCTATGGTGCCAGTGTGAAACAATGGAGGTCCTGTCCTATAGTGCCAGTGTGAAACACTGGAGGTCCTGACCTATAGTACCAGGGTGAAACACAGTAGGTCCTGACCTCTAGTACCAGGGTGAAACACTGGAGGTCCTGTCCTATAGTGCCAGAGTGAAACACCGGAGGTCCTGACATATGGTGCCAGAGTGAAACACGGGAGGTCCTGACCTATAGTGCCAGAGTGAAACACGGGAGGTCCTGACCTGTAGTACCAGGGTGAAAAACTGGAGGTCCTGACCTATAGTGCCAGGGTAAAACACGGGAGGTCGTGACCTATAGTGCCAGAGTGGAACACTGGACGTCGTGACCTATAATGCCAGGGTGAAACGCGAGAGGTCCTGACGTATAGTGCCAGGATGAAACACTGGAGTTCCTCACCTATAGTGCCAGAGTGAAACACTGGAGGTCCTGACCTATAGTGCCAGGATGAAACACTGGAGTTCCTCACATATATTGCCAGGGTAAAACATGGGAGGTCCTGACCTATAGTCCCAGGGTGAAACAAGGGAGGTCCTGACCTATAGTGCCAGGGTGAAACACTGGAGTTCCTGACCTGTGGTGCCGATGTGAAACACTGGAGGTCCTGACCTCTAGTGCCAGGGTGAAACACTGGAGGACCTGACTTCTAGTGCTGGTGAGCATAGAATTACTGACACTCTAGTGCCAGGGTAAGGAAACTTTCAGGTCTGACCTTTAATTGCCTGGTTGAAACACTGAAGGTCCTGACCTATAGTGCCAGAGTGAAAAACTGAAGGTCCTGACCTATAGTGCCAGAGTGAAACACTGGAGGTCCTGATCTATAGTGCGAGGGTGAAACATTTTTGGTCGTGACCTATAGTGCCAGGGTGAAACACTAGAGGTCCTGACCTATAGATCCAGAGTGAATCACTGTAGGTACTGACTTATAGTGCCAGAGTGAAACACTGGAGGTCCTGACCTATAGTGCCAGGGTCACACACTGTAGGTCCTGACTTATAGTGCCAGAGTGAAACACTGGAGGTCCTGACCTATAGTGCCTGGTTGAAACACTGAAGGTCCTGACCTATAGTGCCAGAGTGAAACACTGGAGGTCCTGACCTGTAGTTCCAGGGTGAAACACGGGAGGTCCTGACCTATAGTGCCAGGGTGAGACACTGTAGGTCATGACCTATATTGCCAGAGTGAAACACTGTTGGTCGTGACCTATAGCGCCAGGGTGAAACACTGCAGGTCCTGACCTATAGATCCAGAGTGAAACATTGGAGGTCCTGATCTATAGTGCCAGGGTGAAACACGGGAGGTCCAGACCCATAGTGCCAGGGTGAAAACTCAAGGTCCTGACCTATAGTACCAGAGTGAAACATTGGAGATCCTGACCTATAGTGACAGGGTGAAACATTGGAGGTCCTGACCTATAGTGCCAGGGTGACACACTGTAGGTCCTGACCTATAGTGCCAGGGTGAAGCACTGGAGGTCCTGACCTATAGTGCCAGGGTGAAACACTGGAGGTTGTGACCCATAGTGCCATGGCAAAACACGGGAGGTCCTCACTTATAGCCCCAGGGTGAAACAAGGGAGGTCTTCACCTATAGTGCCAGGGTGAAACACTGAAGGTCGTGACCTATAGTGCCAGAGTGAAACACTGGAGGTCCTGTCCTATAGTGCCTGGGTGAAACAACGAAGGTCCTGACCTATAGTGCCAGGGTGAAAAATTGAGGGCCCTGACCTATAGTGCCAGAGTGAAACACTGGAGATCCTGACCTATAGTGACAGAGTGAAACACGGGAGGTCCTGACCTATAGTGCCAGGGTGACACACTGTAGGTCCTGACCTATAGTGCCAGGGTGAAACACTGGAGGTCCTGAACTATCGTGCCAGGGTGAAACACTGGAGGTTGTGACCTATAGTGCCAGGGTGAAACACTGGAGGTCCTGACTTATAGTGCCAGGGTGAAACACTGGAGGTCCTGACCTATAGTGCCAGTGTGAAACACGGGAGGTCCTGACCTATAGTCTCAGAGTGAAACACGGGAGATCCTGACCTCTAGTATCAGGGTGAAACACTGTTGGTCGTGACCTATAGTGCCAGGGCGAAACACTGGAAGTCCTGACCTATAGTGCCAGGGTGAAACACGGGAGGTCATAACCTATAGTGCCAGGATGAAACACTGGATTTCCTGACTTATAGTGCCAGAGTGAAACACTGGAGGTCCTGACCTATAGTGCCTGGGTGAAACTCTGAAGGTCCTGACGTATAGTGCCAGGGTGAAAAACTGAAGTTCCTGACCTATAGTGCCACATTGAAACACTGGAGGTCCTGACCTATAGTACCAGGGTGAAACACGGGAGGTCCTGACCTACAGTGCCAGGGTGACACACTGTAGCTCCTGACCTATAGTGCAGGGGTGAAATACTGGAGGTTGTGACCTATAGTGCCTGGTTGAAACACTGAAGGTCATGACCTATAGTGCCAGGGTGAGAAACTGAAGGTCCTGATCTATAGTGCCAGGGTGAAACACTTTTGGTCGTGACCTATAGTGCCAGGGTGAAACACTAGAGGTCCTGACCTATAGATCCAGAGTGAAACAATGGAGGTCCTAATTTATATTGCCAGGGTGAAACACGGGAGGTCATAACCTATAGTGCCAGGGTGAAAAACTAAAAGTCCTGACCTATAGTGCCAGAGTGAAACACTGGAGATCCTGACCTATAGTGCCAGGGTGAAATACTGGAGGTTGAGACATATAGTGCCAGGGTAAAACACGGGAGGTCCTCACTTATAGTCCCAGGGTGAAACAAGGGAGGTCTTGACCTATAGTGCCAGGGTGAAACACTGAAGGTCGTGACCTATAGTGCCAGAGTGAAACACTGGAGGTCCTGTCCTATAGTGCCTGGGTGAAACAACGAAGGTCCTGACCTATAATGCCAGGGTGAAAAATTGAGGGTCCTGACCTATAGTGCCAGAGTGGAACACTGGAGGTCCTGACCTATAGTGCCAGGGTGAAACACGGGAGGTCCTGACCTATAGTGCCAGGGTGACACACTGTAGGTCCTAACTTATAGTGCCAGAGTGAAACACAGTTGGTCGTGACCTATAGTGCCAGGGTGAAACACGGAAGGTCCAGAACTATAGTGCCATTGTGAGAAACTGAAGGTCCTGACCTATAGTGCAAGAGTGAAACACTGGAGATCCTGACCTATAGTGACAGGGTGAAACACGGGAGGTCTCTGGCCTATAGTGCCAGTGACACACTGTAGGTCCTGACCTAGTAAGGGGGTAAACAATGGAGGCTCCTGACCTATAGTGCAGGGGTGAACACTGGAGGTTGTGACCTATAAAGCCAAAGAAATACTGGTGTTCCTGGACAGAAAAGCCAGGTGGTGAAACACTGGATGTCCTGACCTATAGTGCCAGTGTGAAACACAGGAGGTCCTGACATATAGTGCCAGAGTGAAACACGGGAGGTCTTGACCTAAAGTCTCAGAGTGAAACACGGGAGGTCCTGACCTCTAGTATCAGGGTGAAACACTGGAGGTCCTGACATATAATGCCAGGGTGAAACACGCTAGGTCATGACCTATAGTGCCAGGCTGAAACACTGGAGGTCCTGACTTTTAGTGCCAGGGTGAAACACTGAAGGTCCTGACCTATGGTGCCTGTGTGAAGCATTTGAGGTTCTTACCTATAGTGCCAGGGCGAAACACTGGTGGTCATGACCAATAGTGCCACCGTAAAACACGGGAGGTCCTGACCTATAGTGCCAGGGTGAAACACGGGATGTCCTGACCTATAGTGACCTATAGTGCCAGGGTGAACCACTGGAGGTCGTGACCTATAGTGCCAGGGTGAAACACTGGAGGTCCTAACCTATAGTGCCAGGTTAAACACTGAAGGTCCTGACCTGTGGTGCCGTTGTGAAACACTGGAGGTCCAGACCTATAGTGCCAGGATGAAACACTGGAGTTCCTGACCTCTAGTGCCAGGGTTGAAACACTGGAGGTCCTGACTTCTAGTGCCAGAGTGAAACATGGGAGGTCCTGACCTCTAGTGCCAGGGTGAAACACTGGAGGTCCTGACCTATAGTGCCAGGGTGAAACACTGGAGGTCCTGACTTATAGTGCCAGGGTGAAACACTGGAGGTCCTGACCTATAGTGCCAGTGTGAAACACAGGAGGTCCTGACATATAGTGCCAGAGTGAAACACGGGAGGTCCTGACCTATAGTCTCAGAGTGAAACACGGGAGGTCCTGACCTCTAGTATCAGGGTGAAAAAATGGAGGTCCTGACATATAGTGCTAGGGTGAAACACGCTAGGTCATGACCTATAGTGCCAGGGTGAAATACTGGAGGTCCTCACCTATAGTTCCAGAGTGAAACCTGGGAGGTCCTGACCTATAGTGCCAGGCTGAAACATTGGAGGTCCTGACTTTTAGTGCCAGGGTGAAACACTGGAGGTCTTGACCTATGGTGCCGGAGTCAAGCATTGGAGGTCCTGACTTATAGTGCCAGGGCGAAACACTGGTGGTCGTGACCAATAGTGCCACGGTATAACACGGGAGGTCCTGACTTATAGTGCCAGGGTGAAACACGGGAGGTCGTGACCTACAGTGCCAGGGTGAAACACTGGAGGTCCTGCCTATAGTTACAGAGTCAATCTTTGAAGGTCCTGACCTATAGTGCCAGGCGTGAAACACTGGAGGTCCTAACCTATAGTGCCAGGTTAAACACTGAAGGTCCTGACCTGTGGTGCCGATGTGAAACACAGGAGGTCCAGACCTATAGTGCCAGGATGAAACACTGGAGGTCCTGACCTCTAGTGCCAGGGTTGAAACACTGGAGGTCCTGACTTCTAGTGCCAGAGTGAAACATGGGAGGTCCTGACCTCTAGTGCCAGGGTGAAACACTGGAGGTCCTGACCTATAGTGCCAGGGTGAAACACTGGAGGTTGTGACCTATGGTGCCAGGGTGAAACACTGGAGGTCCTAAACTCTAGTGCCAGAGTGCAACATGGGAGGTCCTGACCTATGGTGCCAGTGTGAAACACTGGAGGTCCTGACCTGTAGTGCCAGGGTGAAACACCAGAGGTTCTGACCTATAGTGCCAGGATGAAACACTGCAGGTCCTGCCCTATAGTACCAGGGTGAAACACTGGAGGTCCTGACTTCTAGTACCAGGGTGAATCACTGGAGGTCCTGACCTATGGTGCCAGTGTGAACCAATGGAGCTCCTGACCTGTAGTGCCAGGGTGAAACACCGGAGGTCCTGACATATTGTGCCAGAGTGAAACACGGGAGGTCCTGACCTATAGTGCCAGGGTGAAACACTGGAGTTCCTGACCTATGGTGCCAGTGTAAAACATTGAAGGTCCTGACCTATAGTGCCAGAGTGAAACACTGGTGGTCTTGACCTATAGTGCCAGAGTGGAACACTGGACGTCGTGACCTATAATGCCAGGTTGAAACACTGGAGTTCCTCACCTATATTGCCAGGGTAAAACACGGGAGGTCCTGACCTATAGTCCCAGGGTGAAACAAGGGAGGTCCTTTCCTATAGTGCCAGGGTTGAAACACTGGAGGTCCTGACTTCTAGTGCCAGAGTGAAACATGGGAGGTCCTGACCTCTAGTGCCAGGGTGAAACACTGGAGGTCCTGACCTATAGTGCCAGGGTGAAACACTGGAGGTTGTGACCTATGGTGCCAGGGTGAAACACTGGAGGTCCTAAACTCTAGTGCCAGAGTGCAACATGGGAGGTCCTGACCTATGGTGCCAGTGTGAAACACTGGAGGTCCTGACCTGTAGTGCCAGGGTGAAACACCAGAGGTTCTGACCTATAGTGCCAGGATGAAACACTGCAGGTCCTGCCCTATAGTACCAGGGTGAAACACTGGAGGTCCTGACTTCTAGTACCAGGGTGAATCACTGGAGGTCCTGACCTATGGTGCCAGTGTGAACCAATGGAGCTCCTGACCTGTAGTGCCAGGGTGAAACACCGGAGGTCCTGACATATTGTGCCAGAGTGAAACACGGGAGGTCCTGACCTATAGTGCCAGGGTGAAACACTGGAGTTCCTGACCTATGGTACCGGTGTGAAACATTGAAGGTCCTGACCTATAGTGCCAGAGTGAAACACTGGTGGTCGTGACCTATAGTGCCAGAGTGGAACACTGGACGTCGTGACCTATAATGCCAGGTTGAAACACTGGAGTTCCTCACCTATATTGCCAGGGTGAAACACTGGAGGTCCTCACCTATAGTCCCAGGGTGAAACAAGGGAGGTCCTTCTATAGTGCCTGGTGAATGACTGGAGGTTCCTGGACCCACAGTGTCAAGGTGAAACACTGGAGGTCCTGGGACCCATAGTTCCAGAGAGTGAAACATTGAGGTCCTGACCTATAGTGCCAGGGTGAACACTGGGAGGTCTCGACCTATAGTGCCAGGGTGAAACACTGGAGTTCCCTGACCTATGCCGGTGGAAACATTGGAGGTCATGACCTGCAAAAGGGTGAAACACTGTGTCAGACCCATAGTGCCAGGGTGAAAAAATGTAATGGGAGGTCCTGACCATAGTGCAGGGCGAAACACTGAGTGTCCTGGACCTATGGTGCCAGTGTGAAACACTGGAAGTCCTGGACCTGTAGTGCCAGGGTGAAACACCGGAGGTCCTGACCTATATTGCCAGTCTGAACACTGGAGGTCCTGACTCAGAAAAGCAGGGTGAAACACCGGAGGTCCTGACTCCATATTGCCAGTAGAAACACTGGGTTTTCCTGACCTAGAGTACCAGGGTGAAACACTTGAGGTCCTCACCTCTAGTCCCAGGGTGAAACACTGGAGGTCCTAACATATGGGGCCAGTGTGAAACACTGGAGGTCCTTTCCTGTAGTGCCAGCGTGATACACTGGAGGTCCTGATCTACAGTACCAGGATGAAACACTGGAGGTCCTGACCTCTAGTGCTAGGCTAAAACACTGGAGGTCCTGACCTATAGTGCCAGAGTGAAACACCGGAGGTCCTGACCTATAGTGCCAGTGTGAAACACTGGAGGTCCTGATCTACAGTACCAGGGTGAAACACTGGAGGATCCTGACCTCTACTGCCAGGGTGAAACACTGGAGGTCCTGACCTATAGTGCCAGAGTGAAACACCCGAGGTCCAGACCTATAGTGCCAGAGTGAAACACGGGAGGTCCCGACCTATAGTGCCACAGTGAAACACGGAAGGTCCTGACCTCTAGTACCAGGGTGAAACACTGGAGGTCCTGACATATAGTGCCAGGGTGATACACGGGAGGTCGTGACCTATGATGCCAGGATGAAACACTGGAGTTCCTGACGTATAGTGCCAGAGTGAAACACTGGAGATCCTCACCTATACTGCCTGGCTGAAACACTGAAGGTCCTGACCTATAGTGCCAGAGTGAAACACTGGAGGTCCTGACCTATAGTGCCAGGGTGAAACACTGTAGGTCCTGACTTATAGTGCCAGAGTGACACACTGAAGGTCGTGACCTATAGTGCCAGGGTGAAACACTGGAGGTCCTCACCTATAGTCCCAGGGTGAAACAAGGGAGGTCCTGACCTATAGTTCCAGAGTGAAACATTGGAGGTCCTGACCTATAGTGAAAGGGTGAAACACTGGAGGTCCTGACCTATAGTTCCAGGGTGAAACACTGGAGGTCCTAACCTATAGTGCCAGGGTGAAACACTGGAGGTCCTGACCTATAGTGCCAGGGTGAAACACTGGAGGTC
>NW_024721303.1:0-35703 GCF_018991925.1 Homarus americanus | reverse complement strand
GTCGTAACTCCACCCCTCCCATTCTCCAGTAACTGCAGCATTTATAAAATGCCTGTATTTTACCTACTCGGGTGAAGTAAACAGTGTACACCCATCCCCCATTCTCCTCGACTTTCCTCCCTCTTCTGCTTCAAGTCCTGCAGAAACTTCTTGCGCATTCCTTCTGTATACCGTGCAGTCTGGGCAGGTAGATGCAATTCTGAAGTGTCTCCTTCTTTGCCGCTTTTTGCCCGGCCGGAAACCAACCTCCCATTTCTCCCCTTCACTCACTGAGTAGCGTCCAGAAAGGGGCGAGCCTAGCCCCTGCTTTTGTCCTAGCCTCCTCACATCCTGAGATGGCGTAGTCAGAAACCTCTGTAAATATTCTGGCTTACATCTTGTCGTGTGTTTTCTGTCCCCTCTTCATCCGACTTAGTTCTCAGGGACTCCATGAACTAGTACGTTGTTTCACCACCTGAGAGACGATACACGTTGCTCCTCTTCTCCCTAACAATGAGGGTCTGTGGCTGTAATATCTTCGACTTACTTCTTCAGAAGTTCTGCTTCCACTGTAAAACCTGTTGCAATCCTGCACAGCCCACTGTGCCCTTCTATACTCCATTCTGCTTATTACGGCCCGGCAGGGTGAACTACATATCCAGTGAGAACTTTCTAGCGCAAAATATGGTTTTAAAACAGCCTCGCTAGTCTTGTAGCTTCTTTTACTCCTTTAGCCTTGAACCCAAAGTACTTTGTGCTTGCTTGTTTTGAAGCAAATACACATTGTTTGCCAGCTAAATTCTACTTATCATGACTCCTAAATCACTCTCGCGGTCCCAGTTTCTCCAGCGCATCGTTGTTCATCTGGTATCTGGTTTTCCTGTTTACATCTCTATACTGAGTACGTTACATTTTGTCATTGAATTTCATCTGCCATTTTCGGAGCCATTAGAAAATTTGTTTGGGTATCTTCACCCCAGCAATTTGGCAGGTCTCGTCGGGTATTACCGTCTATTTTATGCCATCATCAAAATTTACTTGTATTTGCTGTTTACGCCGTATCTGTGTCGTTTATGTAAATAAGTAATAATAATTAAGTACTGGCTTGTGAAACTCACCAATGACATTGTTGCTCTGCGTGGGGTAATGCCGTTATGCCACTCGCGCTGATTTCGGTGGCTTCACGCCTATCCCATTTTAAAACTCATCACCATTAGCCGCAGGCACTTCACTTTTTCTTGTGTGCTGGGCCAGAGACTCTGTTGGCTTTGCTAAGAATAGAATATGCCACATCATAATTGTGCCCCTCGTCACTGATTTAAAGCAGTGAAAAAGAATGTTGTGGGTAGTTGGAGCATAAACCGCTTGTGCAAGCCCATGTTTGGGAATCATTGATCGCTTGTGCTTCTCCAGGTGATTCCGGAAATAAATTTGAAAATAATTGCTTCCCAGTAGGCCACTACAATTGATATTGGAGTAATTGAATGGTTGGTGAAAGAATAATGATCTGTCTCCCTTCTCTTGAAAAGTAGTAGCCCATTCGCTATCCTCTAGGGTGGCTTATCTTCTGTTTTTAAGGAGCCCATGATAAACTCTTTATTAAGGGCATACTAAAAGCTCTTCCTTTCATTCCTTAAACTCTCTGGCAAATATCTCATATTGAGCCTGTGGTAGCTTATTAAACTTTAGTTTGTCTGTTGCTTACTAACATCATTACTATTCACTACTATCTCGCTTAATTTATTTTCTTCAATATCTCTGTATATAGTCCAGGCCTTGGGTATCATGTTTTAGAGTACACGGTGGTGGCTTTGTTGAAAAATATTGATTCAGATTATTGCTCATTTCTCGGTCGTTATAGTTAGCTTTCGCCAGTATCTGACAGTATTAGTCTCTCTTTCTCGTGTGTTTAATTTTGATACATTTGTCCATCCTTAGGGTTTTGACTTCGCCTCCTTGCTATGTTCGCTCATTATTCTCTTAGCTTTCTTATATAAATTCGCTCTACCACCCCAATACCTTATAATGTCTCGAGAATAGAAATTTCACACGATTTATTCTTTACCTATAACTTCCTTTGTCCCATCATGTTTCTTTTCATATTTTATCCATTGGGGTCATTATTGTTTTGATCTCAAAGTTTTTGTCGTATGTTCTTGAGCATTGCATTAACTCATTATTTAAGTGTCGTGGAACTCAGCAGCCTCCAGATCTCGTTATCATGTCATTCTCCAAGCTTGTCAAGTCTCTCGGTAGGGTGAGGTCGCCTCTGTTTTTTTTTTTTTTTTTTTTTTTTTTTTGGTTAAGGTAGAAAAAACACTTTAAGCTCAAAACACCTTCAGGCTGCAAAAGATAAATCTGCTTCCTATAATCGTGAAAAATTTCAAGGTAACAAAATTACTGAAACCAACACCCCTGTTTTACATATGCAAAAGTTGTTAACTTCTTACTTCTTCTAAATTTAGGAATAAAAATCTGTGGTTATTTTAGTAGCTTGTCTTCATTATTTACAATACAAATTCATTAACATCTCATACTGTATTACATTGTAGGCTTTCGCAATTTGCTGACTTGTTGCATGTGGTTATATCATCTAGTTTTATCTGGTAGTCACTGTGGCAGACATAGAGTCTCCCACTCTTGATGTCTTCCTTGATATATTCCCCCGTGTGAAGTGATGCAGGCTGTGAGGGTCGTCCAGAGCTTGTCCCCAAACCTTGCGTGAAGTCACCTCATGTGTGAGGTCATGTGGGGCAGTCGCTTTCCACCTACTCATCCAATAACACTAGGGAGGCCAGTGGTAGCTTGGTACCGTTCTTGCCTTCTAGCTTGAGAATAACACAGTTAAATTCCCAAAAAACCGTGAAGTTGTTTGAACTTGCTTCTAACCCCCCCATTAGACCCTGTTCACCTAACATTAAAAGTAGGTACCTGTTGTAGAGATAAAAGTTGCAGGTATGCATCAGGGGAAGAGATTGTTGGAGCTTCCAATAACTTGATGACATAAAACCACCTGACTCTTCGAAATCCTTCTACGCCCTTGATTCTTCCAGGCTTCTACGCCCTTGACTCTTCAGGCTTCGCCCATAACTCGCACTTGAGACATAAAGGCAAGCATAGAGATTAGCATGCTTCCTGTTGGGCTCTGTAAACGTTTCTCTTGCTTCACCTTACACAAGGATGTAGGGGTGCCCAATAAATAAAAACAATCTGCATCTTTTCGCGGTCACAGCTCTCACCACCACTCGCCTACAACACTTCCAGTCACAGCTCTCACTACCACTCGCCTACAACACTTGCTCCCAGTCACGGCTTTCTCACCAGCACTCGCCTTCAGCACTCCCAGTCACAGCTCTCACCACCACTCGCCTACAACGCACTCTCAGTCACACAGATCTCACCACCACTCGCCTACCAGCCACTCTTAGTCTTAGCTCTCACCACCACTGCCTCGCTTACTCCCAGTCACAGCTCTCACCACCACTCGAATACAACACTCCCCAGTCACACTCCCCAGGCCGCAACTCGCCTAACACTCCCAATCACAGCTCTCCCCACCCACTTTCGCCCTACTTAGCACTCCTGAATGCAGCTATCACCACCACTCGCTGAACCCAACACTCCCAGTCATTTCTCTACCACTCGCCTACAAGACTCCCAGTCTGGCTCTCACCAACTCGCCTACAACTCTCCCAGTCATCTCTGACCACACTCTTTCCCAGCACTCCCCAGTCACGGCTCTCACCACTCGCCTACTAGCTCTCCCACTCACAGCTCTCACCACCACTCGCCTACAGCACTCATAGTCTGGCTCACCACCTGCTCGCCTACAACACTCCCAGTCACAGCTCCTGACCACCACTCGCCTACAACATTCCCAGTCACAGCTCTCACACCACACACCTGCCTCCCAGTTACGGCTCACCACCACTCGCCTACAACACTACCAGTCACGGCTCTCACCACCACTCGCCTACAACACTCCTGGTCACAGCTCTCACCACCTCTCGCCTACAACACTCCCAGGTCATCTCACCACCACTCTCGTACAACCTCCTAGTCATCTCCACCACCACCATTAGCGACAACTCTCCCAGTCACATCTCTGACTACCACTTGCCCTACAGCACTCTTAGTCACAGCTCTCACCAGTCACTCGCCTACAGCCTCCCAGTCACAGCTCACCACCACTCGCCTCCCACAACACTCCTAGTCCACAGCTCTCACCACCACTACGCCTACAGCACTCCCCAGTCCAGCTCTCACCACCACTCGCCTACCAACACTCCTGGTCGCTCTCACCACCACTCACCTACAGCTTACTCCTGATCTGGCTCTCACCACCACTCGCCTACTGCTGCTCCCAGTCACAGCTCTCACCACCTCTACTTACAACATTCCCAGTCGCAGCTCACCACCGCCACTCGCCTGCAACAATCCTACCCACAGCTCTCACCACTACGCCTACAACACTCCCAGCCACAGCTCTCACCACTGGCCTACAACAATCAGTCACAGCTCTCACCACCACTCACCTACAACCTCCCAGTCACGGCTCTCCACCACTACTAGCCTTCAACACACCCTGTCACGGCTCTCAACACCACTGCGCCTACAACACTCCCAGCCACAGATCTCCTGCCACCACTCACCTACACATCAATCCAAGTCCTGCTCTCACCGACACTCGCCTACTACACTCACCCAGTCAAAGCTCTCACTACACCACTCGCCAACAACACTCTCAGTCACAGCTCTGACCAACATAGCATACTGCACTCCTAGTCTGGCTTCACTTGATACCACTCTCTTACAACACTCCCAGTCATCTCTCACCACCACTCGCCTACTACTCTCCCAGTCACAACTCTGACCACCACTTGCCTGCAACACTCCCTGTAGTCACCTCTCTCACCACCACTCGCCTACAACACTCAGTCACAGTTCTCATCACCACTCGCCTACAACACTCCTAGTCACAGCTCTCCACCACCATAAACACCAACACTCCCAGTCACATCTCTCACCACCACGCAGCCACGCTCTCACAGTCACATCTCCTGACCACCACTCTCCTACGCTTTCCAGTCACAGCTCTCCACCACCACTCACCTAACCTCCCAGTCACAGATCTCCTTGTGCCTCGCCAACAACACCCTCAGTCACAGCTCCCCGGCCACCACCCAGCCTACCACCTCCTAGTCACAGCTCTGACCACCACTCTCTTACAGCTTGCTCCCAGTCACATCTCTTGCCACCACTGGCCTACAGCATTCCAAGGTCACAGCTCTCCTGCCTCAAGCCTACAACCTCCCAGAATTACGGCTCTCCTGCCACTTGCCTACAACACACTGCCAGTAACGGCTCTCACCAACTCGCCTGCAACTCCAGGTCCCAGCTCTCATCACCACTCGCCTACAACACTCCCTGATCACCAGCTCTCTGCACCTCTGCCCTGCCCTCCCAGTCGTAGCTCTCCGCCACCCGCCTACAACACTCCCTAATCATCTCACCACCACTGGCTTACAACACTCTTAGTCACAGCTCTCACCAGCACTCGCCTACAACCTCCCCAGTGCACAGCTCTCACCACCACTCGCCTGCAACAATCCAGTCACTGCTCTCACCACCACTCGCCTAATACACTCCCAGTGACAGCTCTCCACTACTAAGCCAACAAAACTCTCCAGTCACACAGCTCTGCCCCACCGCACTCGCCTGCAGCACTCCTGGTCTCGGCTCTGACCTGCTCTCTTTCAGCACTCCTAGTCATCTCTCACCACCCATTCGCCTACAACGCTCCCTGTCACATCTCTGACCACCACTTGCCTACAGCACTCCTTAGTCATAAACTCTCACCAGCACTCGCCTGCCTCCAGTCTAGCTCTCACCACTCGCCTACAACACTCCTAGTCACAGCTCTCACCACCACTCGCCTACAGCACTCCCAGTCACATCTCTGACCACCACTCGCCTACAACTCTCCCAGTCACATCTCCTGACCACCACTACCTACAGCATTCCAAGTCACAGTTCTCACTACCACACGTGTACCCAGCCTCCCAGTCACAGCTCTCACCACCACTCGCCTCACAACACTTCCAGTCACGCTCTGCCTCTCGCCTACAACACTCCCAGTCTGGCTCTCTTACCACCCGCCTACAACCTCCCTACTCCTGCTCTCACCTCACTCGCCTACAACACTTTTAGTCCACAGCTCTCACCAGCCCTCGCCTACAACACTCCCAGTCACAGCTCTCACCACCACTCGCCTACAACACTCCCAGTCACAGCTCTCTACCACTCGCCTACAACACTCACAGTCTCAGCTCTCACCACCACTGGCCTACAACAATCCCAGTCTGGCTCTCACCACCACTCATACCATCACTCCCAGTCACCGCTCTCCACCACCACTCCTTTCAGCTTACTCCCAGTCACGGCTCTCACCGCAATCGCCTTCAACTCTCACAGTCACAGCTCTCCACCACTACTCGCCAGCAAAACTCTCAGTCACAGCTCTGACCACCACTCACCTACAACAATCCTGGTCACAGCTCTCACAACCACTCGCCTACAACACTCTAAGTCACAGTTCTCACCACCACTCGCCTACAACACTCTAGTCACAGCTCACCACCACTCGCCTACTGCTTGCTCCCAGTCACAGCTCTCACCACCACTCGCCTCTAACTCTCCCAGTCACATCTCTGATACCACTAAACACACAGAACTCCCAGTCACAGGGCTCACCACCCTCGCCTACAACAATCCCAGTCACTGCTCTCACTGCCACTCGCCTACTACACTCCACAGTCACAGCTCTCACCAACACTCGCCAACAACACTCGCAGTCCACAGCTCACGGCCTACACTAGCATGCTGCACTCCCTGGTCACAGCTATGACCACAACTCTCTTACAACACTCCCAGTCATCTCTGACCACCACTCGCCTACAACTCTCCCCGGTTGCATCTCTGACCACCGCACTTACCTGGCACTCCTAGTGGCACCTCTCACCACCACTCGCCTACAACACTCCCAGTCACAGCTCTCCATCACCACTCGCCTACAACACTCCCAGACAAAAGCTCTGACCTGCTCGCCTACAGCATTCAAGTTACAGTTCTCACCACCTCAATCCTACAACACTCCCAATTCACGGCTCTCACCACCACTACTTCTGCAACACTGCCAGTAACGGCTCTCACCACCACTCGCCTACAAAACTCCAAGTCACAGCTGTCACCACCACTCGCCTACAACCTCTAGTCACAGCTCTCACCACCACTCGCTTACAACCTCTTAGGCACAGCTCTCCACCAGCACTCTTCTACCATAACACTCCCCAGTCACAGCTCTCTCACTACCACTCGCTTACAACACTTCCAATCACAGCTCTCACCACCACTCGCCTACAACCTCCCAAGTCACAAGTCTCTCACCACCACTCGCCTACAACACTCCTCAGTCAGGCTCTCACCACCACTCACCTACAATAATCGCAGGTCACTGCTCACCACCACTTGCCCTGCTATGCTCCCCGGTCACAACTCTCCACCACTGCTGCCAACAAAACTCTCAGTCAAAGGCTCCTGCCCACCACTGCGCCTACAGCACTCCCTAGTCACAGCTCTGACCACCACTCTCTTACCAACACTCCCTGGTCACATCTCTCACACCATTAGGCTACAACTCACCCAGTCATCTCTGACCACCACTTGCCCCTACAGCACTCTTAGTCACAGCTCTCACCAGCACTCGCCTGTACTCCCAGTCTCACAGCTCCTCACCACCTCGCCTACAACACTCCCTGTCACAGCTCTCACCACCCACTCCTTCTGGCACTCAGTCTGGCCTCTCACCACCACTCGCCCTAAAAACTCCCAGTCACAGCTCTCTCACCACCAGTCCCCTACATAACTCCCAGTGGCTCTCACCACCACGCCTACAACATTCCAAGTCACAGCTCTGCTTCTACGTGCCTGTACTCCCAGTCCACGGCTCTCTGCACTCGCCTACAGCACTGCCAGAATCACGGCTCTCACCATCACTCTACAAAACTCCCTGAGTCACAGCTCTCACCACCACTCAACACAACACTCCTAGAAACAGCTCTCACCATCACTACGCATACAAAACTCCAGGTCACAGCTCTCCCACCACTCACCTACAACACTCCCTAGTCCTCTAGCTCTTTCCTCTCGCTTAACCTCCCAGTCGTTGCTCTCACCCACCACTCGCCTACAACCTCCCTAGTCCCCAGCTCTCACCACCACTCGCTTACAACACTCTTGTCACAGCTCTCTCCCGGCACTCTCTACCTGCTGCCCCCAGTCACAGCTCTCACCACCAATCATACAACCTCCCAATCACCTCTCACCACCCACTCGCCCTAACCTCCCAGTCACAATTCTCACCACCACTACTTCAACCTCCTAGTCACAGCTCTCACCACCACTTTCGCCTCCACCTTAATCAGTCGTTGCTCTCTGCCACCGCTCATTACAGCACTCTTGGTCACCAGTTCTCACCACCGCTCACGCCTACAACACTCCTAAGTCACAGCTCTCTGCCACTCACCTACAACTCTCCCAGTCATCTCCTGACAACCACTCGCCTGGCACTCCCAGTCACAGCTCTCCACCACCACTCGCCTGCTTTTGCCAGTCAGCTCTCACCACCACTTGCCTACAATCTCTTAGTCTGTCTCACCACCACTTTCGCCTCTAACACTCCCAGTCACCTGCCTCTCACCACCTCTCCCACCACACTTCAGTCGCAGCTCTCACCACCATTCACCCACCACAACACTCCTGGCTTAGCTCTCACCACCACTCTCCTACAACTCTCACAGTCACATCTCCGACCAATACTCGTCAGCAACACCTCAGTCACAGCTCCTGACCACCACCTAGCCTACACTCTTAGTCACCAGCTCTGACCACCACTCGCCCTACAGCACTCCCAGTCACAGCTCTCACCTGCCACTCGCCTACAGCACTGCCAGTCACGGCTCTTACCACCACTTGCCTACAAAACTCCTAGTCACAGCTCTCACCACCACTCGCCTACAACACTCCCAGTCACACCTCTCACCACCTCTCACCTACCACAGTCCCAGTCGCAGCTCTCACCACCATTCGCCTCCAACACTCCTAGAAACAGCTCTCACCACCACTCGCCTACAACTCTCACAGTCACATCTCTGACCAATACTCGTCAACAACACCCTCAGTCACAGCTCTGACCACCACTAGCCTACCGCACTCCTAGTCACAGCTCTGACCACCACTCTCTTACAACACTCCTAGTCACATCTCTCACCACCATTCGACTACAACTCTCCCAGTCACATCTCTGACCACCACCTGCCTACAGCACTCTTAGTCACATCTCTCACCACCACTCGGCTACAACTCTCACAGTCACATCTCTGACCACCACTCTCCTACAGCACTCCCAGTCACGGCTCTCACCACCACTCACCTACAACACTCCCAGCCACAGATCTCACCAATACTCGCCAACAACACCCTCAGTCACAGCTCTGACCACCACTAGCCTACCGCACTCCTAGTCACAGCTCTGACCACCACTCTCTTTCAACACTCCCAGTCACATCTCTCACCACCACTCGCCTACAACTATCCCAGTCACATCTCTGACCACGACTTGCCTGCAGCTCTCCTAGTCACAGCTCACACCACCACTCGCCTACAACACTCCAACTCACAGCACTCACCACCACTCGCCTACAACACTCCGAGTCACAGCTCTGACCACCACTCGACTACAGCATTCCAAGTCACAGCTCTCACCACCTCAGGCCTACAACACTCCCAATTACGGCTCTCACCACCACTTGCCTACAACACTGCCAGTAACGGCTCTCACCACAACTCGCCTACATAACTTCAAGTCACAGCTCTCACCACCACTCGCCTACAAGACTCCTAGTCACAGCTATCACCACCTCTCGCCTACAACATTCCTAGTCGTAGCTCTCACCACCGCCCGCCTACAACACTCCTAATCACATCTCTCACCACCACTGGCTTACAACACTCTTAGTCACAGCTCTCACCAGCACTCGCCTACAACACTCCCAGTCACAGCGGTCACCACCACTCGCCTACAACAATCCAAGTCACTGCTCTCACCACCACTCGCCTAATACACTCCCAGTGACAACTCTCACCACTACTCGCCCACAAAACTCTCAATCACAGCTCTGCCCACCACTAGCCTACAGCACTCCTAGTCACAGCTCTGACCACCACTCTCATTCAACACTCCTAGTCACATCTCTCACCACCATTCGCCTACAACTCTCCCTGTCACATCTTTGACCACCACTTGCCTACAGCACTCTTAGTCACAGCTCTGACCAGCACTCGCCTACAACACTCCCAGTCACAGCTCTCACCACCACTCGCCTACAACACTCCTAGTCACAGCTCTCACCACCACTCGCCTACAGCACTCCCAGTCACATCTCTGACCACCACTCGCCTACAACTCTCCTAGTCACATCTCTGACCACCACCCGCCTACTACACTCCTAGTCACAGCTGTCACCACCACTCGCATAAAACACTCTTAGTCACAGCTCTCAACAGCACTCTCCTATAACACTCCCAGTCACAGCGTTCACCACCACTCGCCTACAACACTCTCAATCACAGCTCTCACCACCACTCGCCTACAACACTCCCAGTCACAGCTCTCACCACCACTCGCCTACAACACTCCCAGTCACAGCTCTCACCACCACACGCCTACAGCATTCCAAGTCACAGCTCTCACTACCACACGTGTACAACACTCCTAGTCGCAGCTCTCACCACCACACGTGTACAACACTCGCAGTCACAGCTCTCACCACCACTCGCCTACAACACTCCCAGTCTCAGCTCTCACCACCACTGGCCTACAACAATCCCAGTCACAGCTCTCACTACCACTCGCCTACAACACTCCAGTCACCGCTCTCACCCCACCACTCCTTTCCAGCTTACTCCCAGTCACGGCTCTCACCACCAATCGCCTTCAACACTCACAGTCACAGCTCTCACCGCCTGCTCGCCAGCAAAACTCTCCAGTCTGGCTCTGACCACTACTCACCTACAGCACTCCTAGTCACACCTCTCACCACCACTCGCCTACAACACTCTTAGTCACAGTTCTCACCACCACTCGCCGACAACACTCCTAGTCACAGCTCTCACCACCACACGCCTACAGCACTCCCAGTCACAGCTCTCACCACCACTCGCCTACAACTCTCGCAGTCACATCTTTGACCACCACTCGCTTACAGCACTCCCAGTCACAGCGCTCACCACCACTCGCCTACAACACTCTCAGTCACAGCTCTCACCACCACTCGCCTACAACACTCCCAGTCACAGCTCTCACCACCACTCACCTACAACAATCCCAGTCACTGCTCTCACCGCCACTCGCCTACCACACTCACAGTCAAAGCTCTCACCATCACTCGCCAACAACACTCTCAGTCACAGCTCTGACCAACACTAGCATACCGCACTCCTAGTAACAGCTATGACCACCACTCTCTTACAACACTCCCAGTCACATCTCTGACCACGACACGCATACAACTCTCCCAGTCACATCTCTGACCACCACTTGCCTACAGCACTCCTAGTCACAGCTCTCACCACCACTCGCCTACAACACTCCCAGTCAGAGCTCTCATCACCACTCGCCTACAACACTCCCAGTCACAGCTCTGACCACCACTCGCCTACAGCATTCCAAGTCACAGTTCTCACCACCTCAAGCCTACTACACTCCCAATTTCGGCTCTCACCACCACTCGCCTACAACACTGCCAGTAACGGCTCTCACCACCACTCACCTACAACACTCCTAGTCACAGCTCTCACCAGCACTCTCCTATAACAACCCCAGTCACAGCTCTCACCACCAATCGCCTACAACACTCCCAATCACACCTCTCACCACCACTCGCCTACAACACTCCCAGTCACAAGTCTCACCACCACTCGCCTTCAACACTCCTAGTCAGAGCTCTCTCCACCACTCGCCTACAACAATCCCAGTCGTTGCTCTCATCACCACTCGCCTACAACACTCCCAGTCAAAGCTCTGACCACCACTCGCCTACAGCATTCCAAGTCACAGTTCTCACCACCTCAAGCCTACTACACTCCCAATTTCGGCTCTCACCACCACTCGCCTACAACACTGCAGTAACGGCTGTCACCACCACTAGCCTACAACGCCTGGTCACAGCCTCTCACCAGCACTCCTATAACAACCCCAGTCACAGCTCTCACCACCAATCGCCCACAACACTCTAACTTCACACCTTCACCACAACTCGCCTACAACACTCCCAGTCACAGCTCTCACCACCACTCACCTACAACAATCCCAGTCACTGCTCTCACTGCCACTCGCCTACTACACTCACAGTCATCCACCAGCACTCGCCTGCAACGCCCATCCACCTCTCACCACTCTTCCTGCCTCCCAGTCACAGTTTCTCGCACACTCGCCTACAACAACACTCCTAGTCACAGCTCACCACCACTCGCCTACAACTTTTCCCAGTCATCTCTGACAACCACTCGCCTACAGCACTCCCCGGTCACGGCTCTCACCACCACTCGCCTGGCACCAGTCACGGCTCTCACACTGCCCACTGGCTTTCTAGTCACAGCTCTCCACCACCACTCTCGCCTACAACACTCCCAGTCACACCTCTCACCACCTCTCACCTACCACAGTCCCAGTCACATCTCTCACCACCATTCTGTTCTAGCTCTCCCAGTCCCATCTCTGACCACCACTTGCCCTACAGCTTGCTCTTGGTCACAGCTCTACCATGCTGCCTTTAACCTCCTAGTCACAGCTCTCACCACCTCTCACGCCCTCTGCTTACTCCTGGTCACCCGGCTCTACCACCCACGCCTACAGCCTCCCAGTCACAGCTCTCACCACCCCCACCAATCGCCTACAACACTCCCCAATCACACCTCTCACCACAACTCGCCTACAACACTCCCAGTCACAGCCTCACCACCACTCGCCTACAACAATCCCAGTCACTGCTCTCACTGCCACTCGCCTACTACACTCACAGTCACAGCTCTCACCAACACTCGCCAACACTCCTCAGTCACAGCTCTGACCAACACTAGCATACTGCACTCCTAGTCACAGCAATGACCACAACTCTCTTACAACACTCCCAGTCACATCTCTGACCACCACTGCCTACAACTCCCAGTTACATCTCTGACCACCACTTGCCTCACAGCACTCCTAGTCACAGCCTCACCACCACTCGCCTACAACACTCCCAGTCACAGCTCTCATCACCACCCTCGCCTACAACACTCCCAGTCAAAGCTCTGACCACCACTCGCCTACAGCATTCCAAGTCACAGTTCTCACCACCTCAAGCCTACTACACTCCCACTTCCTGGCCTCACCACCACTCGCCACAACACTGCCAGTAACGGCTCTCACCACCACCGCCTACAACACTCAGTCACAGCTCACCACCACTCGCCTACAACTTTCCCAGTCACATCTCTGACAACCACTGCCCACAGCACTCCCAGTCACGGCTCTCACCACCACTCGCCCACAACACTGCCAGTCACGGCTCTACCACCACTTGCCTGCACAAACTCCTAGTCACAGCCTCACCACCACTCGCGCCTACAACACTCCCAGTCACACCTCTCACCACCTCCACCTACCACAGTCCCAGTCGCAGCCTCACCACCATCTGCCCAACACTCCTAGAAACAGCCTCACCACCACTCGCTCACAACTCACAGTCACATCTCTGACCACTGCTCAACAACACCCTCAGTCACAGCTCTGACCACCACTAGCCTACTGCACTTAGTCACAGCTCTGACCACCACTCTCTTACAACACTCCCAGTCATCTCTCACCACCATCTGGCTACAACTCTCCCAGTCACATCTCTGACCACCACTTGCCTACAGCACTCTTAGTCACAGCCTCACTAGCACTCGCCCACAACACCCCAGTCACAGCCTCACCACCTCCGCCTACAACACTCCCAGTCACAGCTTCTCACCACCACCTGCCTACAACACCTTAGTCACAGTTCTCACCACCACTGCTCAACACTTAGTCACAGCTCTCACCACCACTGCCTACAACCTCCCAGTCACCATTCCTGACAACCACTGCCTACAGCACCCCAGTCACGCTCTCACCACCACTGCCTGCAGCACTGCCATTCACGGCACTCACTGCCACTGGCCCACAAACTCCTAGTCACAGCTCCACCACCACTCTGCCTACAACACTCCCAGTCACACCTCTCACCACCTCTCACCCACCACATCCCCAGTAACAGCCTCACCACCATCTGCCCACAACACTCCCAGAAACAGCTCTCACCACCACTCGCCTACAACGCTCACAAACACATCTCTGACCAATACTGTCAACAACACCCTCAGTCACAGCTCTGACCACCACTAGCCTACTGCACTCCTAGTCACAGCTCTGACCACCACTCTCTTACAACACTCCCAGTCACATCTCTCACCACCACTGCCTAAACTATCCCATTCACATCTCTGATCACCACTTGCCTGCACTCCTAGTCACAGCTCACACCACCACTGCCTACAACACCCAGCTCACAGCTCTCACCACCACTTGCCTACATCACCTGAGTCACAGCCTCACCACCACTCGCCTCACAGCATTCCAAGTCACAGCCTCACCACCTCAGCTTCCACATCCCAATCATGGCCTCACAACCACTTGCCTACAACACTGCCAGTAACGGCTCTCACCATCCTGCCTACAACCTGTCACAGCTCCTCACCAGTCGCCCACAACACCTCTAGTCACAGCCTCACCACCCTCTCCTGCCTACAATACCCCAGCTCTCACCACCACCCGCCAACAACACTTAGTCACATCTCTCACCACCACTGGCTTACAACACTCTTAGTCACAGCCTCACCAGCACTCGCTCTACACACTCCCCAGTCACAGCTCTGACCACCACTCTCTTTTCAACACCCTAGTCACATCTCTCACCACCATCTGCCCACAACTCTCCCTGTCACATCTCTCACCCCACTTGCCTACAGCACTCTTAGTCACAGCTCTCACCAGCACCTGCCTAAAACATCCCAGTCACAGCCTCACCACCATCTGCCTACAACACCCTAGTCACAGCTCACTCACCACCTGCCTACAGCACTCCCAGTCACATCTCTGACCACCACTGCCTACAACTCTCCCAGTCACATCTCTGACCACCACTGCTACAGCATTCCAAGTCACAGTTCTCACCACCACCGTGCAACACCTTACTCCACAGCTCTCACCACCACTCGCCTACAACACTTTTAGTCACGCCTCACCAGACCTCGCCTACAACACCCCAGTCACACTTCCCACCACCACTGCCTACAACACCCCAGTCACAGGTCTCACCACTGCCCACAACACTCCCAGTCCAGCTCTCACCACCTCTCGCTTTTAACACTCCAGTCGCAGCCTCACCACCACTCGCCTACAACACTCCATGTCACAGGTCTCACCACCACTGCCTACAACACTCACAGTCTCAGCTCACCACCATTGGCCTACAACAATCCCAGTCACAGCTTACTACCACTGCCCAACATTCCCAGTCACTGCCTCACCACCACTAGCTTTTAACACTCCCAGTCACGGCTCCTACCACCAATCGCCTTCAACACTCCCATTCACAGCTCTCACCACCACCTGCCTACAACACTCCCATCACAGCCTCCCCTCCCTGCCTACACACCCCAGTCGCAGCTCTCACCACCACCTCGCCCACAACACTCCCACCAGCCTCACCACCACTGCCTGCCAACACTTTTAGTCACAGCCTGACCACCACTCACCCACAGCAATCCTAGTCACAGCCTCACCACCACTGCCCAACACTCTTAGTCACAGTTCTCACCACCACTTGTCTACAACACCTAGTCACAACTCTCACCACCACTGCCTACAACTTTCCAGTCACATTCTGACCACCACTTGCTTACAGAACTCCCAGTCACAGCTGTTCACCACCACTCGCCTACAACACTCTCAGTCAAAGCTCTCCACCAAACTCGCCTACAACACTCCCAGTCACAGCCTCACCACCACCTGTCTACAACATCCCAGTCACTGCTCTCACCACCACTGCCTACAACTTTCCCAGTCACATCTCTGACCACCACTGCTTACAGAACTCCCAGTCACAGCGTTTCACCACCACTCGCCTACAACACCTCAGTCAGCTCTCCCACCAAAACCTACAACACCCAGTCACAGCTCTCACCACCACTGTCTACAACAATCCCAGTCACTGCTCACTGCCACTCGCCTACTACACTCAGTCACAGCTCTCACCAACACTCGCCAACAACACTCTAGTCAGTTCTCACTCAACACTAGATATCAGACCTTTAGTCACAGCTATGACCACAACTCTCTTAACACTCCCAGTCACATCTCTGACCACCACTGCCTTCACCTCCAGTCATATCTCTGACCACCACTTGCCTACAGCACCTAGTCACAGCCTCACCACCACTGCCTCACAACACCCAGTCACAGCTCTCATCACCACTGCCTACAACACTCCCAGTCAAAGCTCTGACCACCACTGCCTACAGCATTCCAAGTCACAGTTCTCACCACCCTGCTTCACAACACTCCCAATTCCTGCTCTCACCACCAATCGCCTCACAACATGCCAGTAACGGCTCTCACTACCACTCTGCCTCTAAACCCAAGTCACAGCTGTCACCACCACTCGCCTATAACCCTCCTAGTTACAGCTCTCACCACCACTTACAACACTCTTAGGGCAGCTCTCACCAGCACTCGCCTACCATTCTATCCACCCACCTCGCCTACAACACCTCCAATCACAGCCTCACCACCACTCGCCTACAACACCCCAGTCACAAGTCTCACCACCACCTGCAACACCCTAGTCAGAGCCTCACCACCACTCACCCACACTAATCCCAGTCACTGCTCACCACCACTGCCTACTACACCCAGTCACAACTCTCACCACTACTCCAACAAAACTCTCAGTCTGAGCTCTGCCCACCACTGGCCTACAGCACTCCTAGTCACAGCTCTGATCACCACTCTCTTGCAACACTCCTAGTCACATCTCTCACCACCTCTCGCTCTACAACACTCCTAGTCACAGCCTCACCACCACTGCCTACAGCACTCCCAGTCACAGCTCTCACCACCACTCGCCTAAAACCCCATTCACAGCTCTCACCACCAGTCCCCTACATAACTCCCAGTGACAGCTCACCACCACATGCCCACAGACCCAAGTCACAGCCTTGCCACCACACGTGTACAACACTCACCAGTCACGGCCTCACCACCCACTGCCCAGAGCACTGCCAGTCACGGCCTCACCACCACTGCCTACAACACTCCCAATCACACCTCTCACCACCACTGCCTGCAACACTCCCAGTCACAAGTCTCACCACCACTGCCTTCAACACCCTAGTCAGAGCTCTCACCACCACTTGCCTACAACAATCCCAGTCGTTGCCTCACCACCACCTGCCCACAACACCTTAGTCACAGTTCTTCCACCACTCGCCTACAACACCCTAGTCACAGCCTCACCACCACTCCTGTCTACAACCTCCCAGTCACATCTCTGACAACCCACTGCCCAGCACTACTCAGTCATGGCCTCACCACCACTGCCTCCACAGCACTTTGGCTCTCACCACCACTTGCCTACAAACTCCTAGTCACACCTCTCACCCCACTCCGCTTCAAAACACCCAGTCACACTCTCTACCCACCTCTGCCTACTACACTCTAGTCGCAGCTCTCACCACCATCTGCCTAACACTTAGAAACAGCTCTCACCACCTCGCCTACAGCACTCCCAGTCACATCTCGACCACCACTCGCCTACAACTCCTCCCAGTCACATCTCTGACCACCACTGCCCACAGCATTCCAAGTCACAGTTCTCACTACCACACGTGTACAACACTCCCACTCACAGCCTCACCACCACCTGCCCACAACACTTTAGTCACAGCCTCACCAGCACTCCGTCTCCCAGTCACAGCCTCACCACCACTCGCCTTGCCAACACTGCAGCCACAGGTCTCACCACCACTCGCCTATAACATCCAGTCTCAGCTCACCACCTCTGCCTACAACACTCCCAGTCGCAGCTCTCACCACCACCTGCCCACAACATCTCTACTCACAGCTCTCACCACCACTCGCTACAACACTTTAGTCAGCCTCACCAGCACTCCGCTCCACAACACTCCCAGTCATAGCTCTCACCACCACTGACTCACAAACACTCCATGTCACAGGTCTCACCACCACTGCCTGCCAACACTCACAGTCTCAGCCTCACCACCATTGGCCTACAACAACTCATCACAGCTTCACTACCACCGCCTACAACATTCCCAGTCACCGCCTCACCACCACTAGCTTTCAACTCCCAGTCACGGCCTCACCACCAATCGCCTTCAACACTCCCATTCAGCCTCACCACCACTCACTCCAGTCACAGCCTCACCACCTCCTCGCCTACAACATCCCAGTCGCAGCTCTCCTCACCACCACCTGCCCACAACACCCCACTCACAGCTCTACCACCACTGCCTACAACACTTTTAGTCACAACTCTGACCACCACCACCCACAGCAATCCTAGTCACAGCTCTCACCACCACTCGCCTACAACACTCTTAGTCACAGTTCTCACCACCACTGTCTACAACACTCCTAGTCACAACCTCACCACCACTGCCTACAACTTTCCCAGTCACATCTCTGACCACCACTCGCTACAGAACTCCCAGTCACAGCTGCTTCACCACTGCCTCAACACTCTCAGTCAAAGCCTCACCAAACCTGCCTACAACACTCCCAGTCACAGCTCTCACCACCACTGTCTACAACAATCCCAGTCACTGCTCTCTACCACACTGCCTACTACACTCACAGTCACAGCTTCTCACCAACACTCTTAACAACACTCTCAGTCACAGCTCTACTAACACTAGCATACCGCAACTCCTAGTCACAGCTATGACCACAACTCTCTTACAACACTCCCAGTCACATCTCTGACCACCACTGCCTTCAACTCTCCCAGTCATATCTCTGACTCACCACTTGCCTACAGCCTCTAGTCACAGCTCTCACCACCACCGCCTACAACACTCCCAGTCACAGCTCTCATCACCACCTCCGCTAACATCCCTAGTCAAAGCTCTGACCACCACCTGCCTTACAGCATTCCAAGTCACAGTTCTCACCACCTCTGCTCACAACATCCCAATTCCTGCTCTCACCACCAATCGCCTACAACGACTGCCACGTAACGGCTCACTACCACTCGCCACAAACCCAAGTCACAGCTGTCACCACCACTCGCCCACAACCCTAGTTACAGCTCTCACCACCACTCATTTACAACACCTTAGGCACAGCTCTCACCAGCACTCCTGCCAACACCCCATTCACAGCTCTCACCACCCACTGCCTACAACACTCCAATCACAGCTCTCACCACCACTGCCTACAACACTTAGTCACAAGTCTCACCACTGCCTAACACTCCTAGTCAGAGCTCTCACCACCACTCACCCAATAATCCCAGTCACTGCTCTCACCACCACCTCGCCTACTACACCCCCAGTCACAACTCCCACCACTACACGCCAACAACCTCAGTCTGAGCTCTGCCCACCACTCGCCCACAGCACTCCTAGTCACAGCCTGATCACCACCTCTTGCAACACTCCTAGTCACATCCTCTCACCACCTCTCGTCCTAACACTCCTAGTCACAGCCTCACCACCACCGCCACAGCACCCTAGTTGTGCTCTCACCACCACTCTAAAACTCCCATTCACAGCTCTACCACCAGTCCCCTACATAACTCCCAGTGACAGCTTCCACCACCACATGCCTACAGACCTAGGTCACAGCCTGGCTACCACATCGCGTACAACACTCACCAGTCACGGCTCACCACCACTGCCCAGACTGCCAGTCACGGCTCTCACCACCACTTGCCTACAACACTCCCAATCACACCTCTCACCACCCACTGCCTGCAACACCCCAGTCCACAGTCTCACCACCATCTGCCTTCAACACCTCTAGTCAGAGCTCTCACCACCACTCGCCTACACCCAGTCGTTGCCCTCACCCCACCACCTCGCCTACAACACTCTTAGTCACAGTTCTCACCACCACTGCCTACAACACCCTAGTCACAGCTCTCACCACCACTGTCTACAACTCTCCCAGTCACATCTCTGACAACCCACTCGTTAAGCACTCCCAGTCACGGCTCTCACCACCACTCGCCTGACATAGTCACGGCTTCACCATGCTGTTAATTCACTTACTGCTTATAACAGTCACACCTCTCACACCTCTCGCCTACCACACTCCCAGTGCAGCTCTCACCACCATTGCCTACAACACTCCTGTGGAACAGCCCCTCACCACCTCCGCCTACAACTCTCACAGTCACATCCTGACCAATCGTGAACAACACCTCAGTCACAGCTCTGACCACCACTATGCCGCACCTAGTCACAGCTCTGACCACCACCTCTTTTAACACCCCAGTCACATCTCTGACCACCTCACTTGCCTACAGACTCTTAGTCACATCTCTGACCACCACTGGCTACAACTCTCACAGTCACATCTCTGACCACCCACTCCCACAGCACCCCAGTCACAGCTCTCACCACCACCACCTACAACACTCCCAGTCACAGATCTCACCAACACTCGCTAACAAACCTCTAGTGCCAGCTCACCACTAGCTTTACTGACTCCTAGTCACAGCTCTGACCACCACTCTTACAACACCCAGTCACATCTCACCACCAGTCGCCTACAACTATCCAGTCACATCTCTGGCCACCACTCCTGCATCCTCCTGGTCACAGGTCACACCACCACTCGCCTACAACACTCCCAGCTCACAGCTCTCACCACCACTCCCTACAACACTCCGAGTCACAGCTCTGCCACCACTCGCCTACAGCATTCCAAGTCACAGCTCTCACCACCTCAAGCCTACAACACTCCCAATTACTGCTCTCACCTCCCTTCCTGTAACACTGCCAGCAACGGCTCCCACCACTCGCCTACATAACTCCAAGTCACAGCTCTCACCACCACTCGCCTACAACCTCCTGGTCACAGCTCTCACCACCTCTCGCCTACCTGCCTCCAGTCGTAGCTCTCACCACCACCCGCCTACAACACTCCTAATCATCTCTCTCACCACCACTGGCTTACAACGCTCTTACTCACGGCTCTCACCAGCACTCGCCTGCCTCCCAGTCACAGCTCTCACCACCACTCTGGCAAAACAATCCAGAGTCACTACTCTCACCACCACTCTTACAGCACTCCCTAGTCACAGTTCTCACTACCACACGTGCCTACTACTCCCAGTCACAGCTCTCATCACCTCTCGCCTACAACACTCAGTTGCAGCTCTCACCACCTACTCGCCTACCTCCCAGTCACAGCTCTCACCACCTCCGCCTACAACCTCCCAGTCACAGCTCTCACCACATTCGCCTACAACACTCACAGTCTCGCTCTCACCACCACTGGCCTACTTAATCCCAGTCACAGCTCTCACTACACTCATTTCCTCCCCATTCACGCTCTCACCAGTCCTTTCCAGCAGTCACAGTCTTGCTCACCACTACTCGCCAACAAAACTCTCAGTCACAGCTCTAGCCACCACTCTCCTACAGCAATCTAATCACAGCTCTCACCACCTCCTTTCCCAGCTTCTCCAGTCACGGCTCTCACCACCAATCGCCTTCAACACTCACAGTCACAGCTCTCACCTATCGCCAACAAAACTCTCAGTCACAGCTCTGACCACCACTCACCTACAGCAATCCTAGTCACAGCTCTCACTGCCACTCCTTCTACAACCTCTTAGTCACAGTTCTCCACCACTCGCCTACAACCTCCTAGTCACAGCTCTCACCACCACTCAAACAGCACTCCCATTCACAGCTCTCACCTGCCTCGCCTGAGCTCTACAGTCATCTCAGACCACCACTCGCTTACAGAACTCCCACGTCACAGCTCTCACCTCACCCTGCTACACTCCCAGTCACAGCTCTCACCACCACTGCCTGCTACAATCCCAGTCACTGCTCTCACTGCCACTGCCTCCTCACTCCACAGTCACAGCTCTCCCAACACTGCGCCAACAACACTCCAGTCACAGCTCTGACCAACACTCATGCCACCTCCTAGTCACAGCAATGACCACTCTCTTACAACACTCCCAGTCACATCTCTGACCACCACTTGCAACTCTCAGGGTTCATCTCCTGACCACCACTTGCCTACAGCATTCCAAGTCACAGATCTCACCACCTCAAGCCTACTACACTCAATTTCGCTCTTACCACCACTCGCCTACAAACTGCAAGTAACGGCTCTCACCACCACTCGCCTACAAAACTTCCGTCCAGCTGTCACCACCACTCGCCTACCACTCTAGTCACAGCTCTCACCACCACTTCGCTCACTCTTGCTCTTAGGCACAGTCTCACCCAGCACTCTCCCTGCTTCCCAGTCACGCTCTCATCAGTCCGCCTACAACACTCCCAATCACACCTCTCCACCACCACTCGTCCTGCTCCCCAGTCACAAGTCTCACCACCTCGCCTTCTACCTCCCTAGTCAGGAGCTCTCTCCACCACTCGCCTACGCTTTCCCCAGTCACATCTCCTAACAACTCACCTTCAGCCTCCCAGTCACGGCTCTCACCACCACCTACAAACTCCTAGTCACAGCTCTACCACCACTCGCCTCACACTCCCAGAGTCACCTCTCACCACCTCTCCCTACCACAGTCCCAGTCGCAGCTCACCACCATTCGCCTACAACCTCCTGGAAACAGCTCTCACCACCACTCTCCCACAGCTCTCACAGTCACATCTCTGATAATGCTCGTCCTTAACACCCTCAGTCCCGGCTCCTGACACCACTAGCCTATCGCTCCTGGTCAGCTGACCACCTCTCTTACAACTCTCCCAGTCACATCTCCTCCCCATTCGCTACAACTCCTCCCCAGTCACATCTCTGACCACTCCCCGCCTGCAGCACTCTTGACACATCTCTCACCACCACTTCACTCTCATCCATCTGACCTCTCTGCCTCCCAGTAGCTCCACCCCACTCGCCTCCCCAGCCTCTGTCACAGTTCTCCACCACCACTCTCCCTCTAGCCTCCTAGTCACAGCTCTCCACCACTCGCCTGCTCTCCCAGTCCCATCTCCGGCTAACCACTCGCCTCGCTCTCCAGTCACGCTCTCACCACCTCGCCTAGCCTGCCATTCCACTTTTGCCAGCCTTGCCTCAAAAGCTCTCTGGTCACGGCTCTCACCCCACTCCTTCACCTTGCTCCCAGTCCCCCTCTCACCACCTCTCCCTACAGTCCCAGTCGCAGCTCTCACCACCCATTCGCCTACGCCTCCTGCTGCTCTCCACCACCACTCCTTTCTGCTCCTCTCACAGTCACATCTCGGCCAGCCTCGTCAGCAACACCTCAGTCACAGCTCATCACCACTAGCCACCTGCCTCCTAGTCACAGCTCACCACACTCTTGCTACACTCCCTCATCTCTCACCACTCGCTACAACTATCCCATTCACATCTCAGCCACACTTGCCTGCAGCACTCCTAGTGGCTCACACACACCACTCGCCTCCAACCTCAAGCTCACAGCTCTCCCACCACTCGCCTGCCTCCAGGTCACAGCTCTACCACTCGCCTAGCATTTCCAAGTCACAGCTCTCACCACCACTCGCCTGCTTGCTCCTGGTCACAGCTCTCCCACCTCTCCGCCTGCTTCCTCCCAGTCGTAGCTCTCACCACCACCCGCCTACAACACTCCTAGTCACATCTCTCCACCACCAGCTTCACTCTTGCTCTTAGTCCCAGCTCTCACCTTTGCTCCTTACACTCCCAGTCACAGCTCCTACCCACTCTCTTTCAACACTCTTAGTCACATCTCTCACCAGTTCGCCTTAGCAACTCTCCCTGTCATCTCTGACCTACACTTGCCTATAGCAGCTCTTAGTCTGGCTCTCACCACCACCCGCCTCACAACACTCCTGGTCACATCTCTCACCACCACTGGCTCTACCTCCTAGTCACAGCTCTCACCACCACTCGCCTGGCCTCCCAGTCACATCTCCTGACCACCACTCCTTACAACTCTCCCAGTCACATCTCTGACCACCACTCGCCTACAGCATTCAGTCACAGTTCTCACTGCCACGTGTGCAACACTCCTGCTGCAGCTCTCACCACCACTCGCCTACAACACTCTTAGTCTGGCTCTCACCAGCACTCGCCTGCATACTCCCAGTGGCTCACCACTCGCCTGCTCTCCCAGTCACAGGTCTCACCACTCTTCTGCTCCCAGTCTCAGCTCTCACCACCTCTCGCCTACTCCCAGTCCCAGCTCTCCTGCTTACTCCTACTCACATCTCACCACCACTCGCCTACTCTTAGTCACCGGTCTCACCACCACTCGCCTCTACTCTCACAATTTCACTCTCCTACCATTGGCCTACAACAATCCCAGTCACAGCTCTCACCACTCTGCTTGTCACAGCTCTCACCACCACTCGCTTTCTGCCTCCCAGTCACAGCTCTCTGTCCTTCGCTCCCAGTCTGGCTCTCACCACTCGCCTGCCCTTCTGTCACAGCTCTCTGCCTCTCGCCTGCAACCTCCCAGTCAGGTCTCCACCACTCTCTCTCTAGCACTCCTACTCTCGCTCTCACCACCCTCGCCTACAACACTTTAGTCACAGCTCTGACCACCACTCACCTACAGCAATCCCTAGTCACAGCTCTCACCCACCACTCTTCTACAACACTCTGGTCACAGTTCTCTACCACCACTCGCCTGGCACTCCCAGTCACAGCTCACCACCACTCGCCTTCTCCAGTCCATCTCTGACCACTCGCTTACAGATTCCCAGTCAGGCGCTCACCACCACTCGCCTACAACACTCAGTCCGCTCTCGCTTTCGCCTGCCTCCCATTCTGGCTCTCACCACCACTCGCCTACAACAATCCCAGTCCTGCTCTCAGTGCCTCGCCTACTACACTCACAGTCACGCTCTCACCAACACTCGCCAACACTCTCTCAGTCTGGCTCTCAGCCAACACTGTAAACCGCACTCTAGTCACAGCTGAACCTGCTCTCTTACAACACTCCCAGTCACATCTCTGCCACCACTCCTTCTAACTCTCCCAGTCCATCCCTGACCTGCCTACAGCACTCCCTGTCACAGCTCTCACCACCACTCGCCTACAACACTCCCAGTCACAGCTCTCATCACCCTCCGCCTGCTCTCCCAGTCAAGCTCCGGCCACCACTCGCCTGCTTACTCCCAGTCACAGCTCTCTGCCTCAACAATCTCAGTCACAGCTCCCGGCACTAGCATACCGCACTCCTAGTCACATGCTGGCCACAACTCTCTTCACACTCCCAGTCACATCTCCCAGCCACCACTGCTTCCTACTCTCCCAGTCACATCTCTGACCACCGCCTACAGCACTCCTGGTCACAGCTCTCACCTCCCTGGCCTACAGCCTCCCAGTCACGGCTCTCATCACCACTCCTCCCTCCCAGTCAACTCTGACCACCACTCGCCTACAGCATTCCAAGTCATAGTTCTCCCACCTCAGCCTACAACTTGCTCCCAGTTCGGCTCTCACCACCACTCGCCTGCTTGCTGCAGTAACGCTCTCACACACACTCTTCTTAAAACTCCAAGTCACAGCCTGTCACCACCATTCGCCTACAACCTCCTAGTCACGCCCTTCACCACCACTCGCACAACACTCTTAGGCACAGCTCTCACCAGCACTCGCCTACAACCTCCCTAGTCACAGCTCTCACCACCACTCGCCTAAAACACTTGTCACAGCTCTCACCTAGCTTTCGCCTACAACCTCCCAGTCTCACCACCACTCGCCTGCTTACTCGTCCAGGCTCTCCCACCACTCATGGCACTCCCTAGTCACAGCTCTGATCACCTCCTAGTCCATCTCTCACCTATTCGCTGCTCTCCCAGTCACATCTCCTGACCCACCACTTGCCTACAGCACTCTTGGTCACAGCTCTCACCAGCACTCGCCTACAACCTCCCAGTCTGGCCTCACCACCTCTCGCCTATGCCTCCTAGTCACAGCTCACCACCACTCGCCTGGCCTCCCAGTCACAGCTCTCACCACCACTCGCCTAAAAAACTCCCATTCACAGCTCTCACCACCAGTCCCCTACATAACTCCCAGTGACAGCTCTCACCACCACACAACTCCAGCATTCCAAGTCACAGCTCTCGCTACCACACGTGTACAACGCTCCCAGTCACGGCTCTCACCACCACTCGCCTACAGCACTGCCAGTCTCGGCTCTCACCACCACTCGCCTACAAAACTCCTAGTCACAGCTCTCACCACCACTCGCCTACAACACTCCTAGAAACAGCTCTCTCCATCACACGCCTACAAAACTCCAAGTCACAGCTCTCACCACCACTCGCCTACAACACTCCTAGTTACAGCTCTTACCACCTCTCGCCTACAACACTCCCAGTCGTTGTTCTCACCACCACTCGCCTACAACACTCCTAGTCACAGCACTCACCACCACTCGCTTCCAACACTCTTAGTCACAGCTCTCACCAGCACTCACCTACAACACTTCCAGTCACAGCTCTCACCACCACTCGCCTACAACACTCCCAATCACAGCTCTCACCACCACTCTCGCTCTGCAATACCTTGCAGCTCACAAGTCTCACCACCACTCGCTTTCAACACCTTCCTAGTCAGAGCTCCCCACCACCACTCTGCCTTGCATAACAATCCCAGTCGTTGCCCCTCACCACCACTCGCCTACAAAACTCCTAGTCACAGATCTCACCACCACTCGCCTACAACACTCCCAGTCACACCTCTCACCACCACACGCCTACAGCATTCCAAGTCACAGCTCTCGCTACCACACGTGTACAACACTCCCAATCCCGGCTCTCACCACCACTTGCCTACAGCACTGCCAGTCACGGCTCTCACCACCATTCGCCTACAAAATTCCTAGTCACAGCTCTCACCACCACTCGCCTACAACACTCCTAGTCACACCTCTCACCACCTCTCGCCTACCACACTCCCAGTCGCAGCTCTCACCACCATTCGCCTACAACACTCCTAGAAACAGGTCTCACCACCACTCGCCTACAACTCTCACAGTCACATCTCTGACCAATACTCTTCAACAACACCCTCAGTCACAGCTCTGACCACCACTAGCCTACCGCACTCCTAGTCACAGCTCTGACCACCACTCTCTTACAACACTCCCAGTCACATCTCTCACCACCATTCGGCTACAACTCTCCCAATCACATCTCTGACCACCACTTGCCTACAGCACTCTTAGTCACATCTCTCACCACCACTCGGCTACAACTTTCACAGTCACATCTCTGACCACCACTCTCCTACAGCACACCCTCAGTCACAGCTCTGACCACCACTAGCCTACCGCACTCCTAGTCACAGCTCTGACCACCACTCTCTTACAACACTCCCAGTCACATCTCTCACCACCACTCGCCTACAACTATCCCAGTCACATCTCTGACCACCACTTGCCTGCAGCACTCCTAGTCACAGGTCACACCACCACTCGCCTACAAAACTCTGGTCAGACCCACCCACCACTCACCTTCAGCACTCCTGGTCATAGCTCTCATCACCACTCTCTTGCAACCTCCTCGTCATCTCTCACCACCATTCATTTCTAACTCCCAGTCATCTCTCTCTGACCACCACTTGCCTACAGCACTCTTAGTCTCGCTCACCAGCCTGCCTACTCCCAGTCACAGCTCTCACCACCTCTCGCCTACAACCTCCTAGTCTGGCTCTCCACCACCACTCTTCTAGCACTCCCAGTCACAGCTCTCACCACCACTCGCCTAAAAACTCCCATTCGCTCTCCCACCAGTCCCTACATAACTCTGACAGCTCTCACCACCACACACCTACAGCATTCAAGTCACAGCTCTCGCTACCACGTGTGCACTCCCAGTCACGGCTCTCACCACCATGCCTACAGCACTGCCAGTCACGGCTCTCACCACCACTCGCCTACAAACTCCTGGTCACAGCTCTCACCACCACTCGCCTGCCTCCTAAAACAGCTCTCACCATCACTCGCCTACAAACTCAAGTCACAGCTCTCCCACCACTCGCCTACCTCCTGGTTACAGCTCTTACCACCTCTCGCCTACTTACTCCCAGTCGTTGTTCTCACCACTCGCCTGCTTACTCTGGCTCTCACCACCACTCGCACAACACTCTTAGTCACAGCTCTCACCAGCCTCTCCTTGCTCCAGTCACGCTCTCACCACCACTCGCCTACAACCTCCCAATCACACCTCTCACCACCACCACTCGCCTGCAACCTCCCAGTCTGGTCTCACCACCACTCGCCTTCCGCTCTCTGGTCAAGCCCTCACCACCACTCGCCTACAACAATCCCAGTCGTTTGCCCTCCACCATCACTCGCCTACAACACTCTTGGTCACAGATCTCACCACCACTCGCCTACAACCTCCTAGTCACAGCTCTCACCACCACTCGCCTACAACTCTCCCAGTCACATCTCTGACAACCACTCCGTACAGCACTCCCAGTCACGCTCTCACCACCACTCGCCTACAGCACTGCCAGTCACGGCTCTCACCACCACTTGCCTACAAAACTCCTAGTCACAGCTCTCACCACCACTCGCCTACAACACTCCCAGTCACACCTCTCACCACCTCTCGCCTACCACACTCCCAGTCGCAGCTCTCTCACCACCATTCGCCTACAACACTCCTAGAAACAGGTCTCACCACCACTGCCTACAACTCTCACAGTCACATCTCTGTGTACTCTTCAACAACACCCTAGTCACAGCTCTGTTCACCACCTAGCCTACCGCACTCCAGTCACAGCTCTGACCCACCACTCTTACAACACTCCCAGTCATCTCTCACCACCATTCGTTTCTAGCTCTCCCAGTCATCTCTGGCCACCCTCGCCTCTGGCACTCTTAGTCACATCTCTCACCACCACTCGGCTACAACTTTCACAGTCACATCTCTGACCACCACTCTCCTGCACCTCCCAGTCACAGCTCTCACCACCACTCACCTACAACCTCCCAGTCTGGAGTCTCACCATACTCGCCACAACTTAACCTCAGTCACGCTCTGCCACCACTAGCCTACCGCCTCCTAGTCACAGCTCTAGCCACCACTCTCTTAACTCCCAGTCACATCTCTCACCACCACTCTTGCATATCCCAGTCATCTTTGACCACCACTTGCCTGCAGCACTCTAGTCTGAGTCACACCACCACTCGCCTACAACCTCCCAGCTCTCGCTCTCAGCCACTTGTCTACAACACTCCCAGTCACAGCTCTGACACCACTCGCCTACAGCATTCCAGTCACAGCTCTCACCACCTCAAGCCTACAACACTCCCAGTGCGGCTCTCACCACCACTTGCCTCTGTTCTGCCAGTAACGTCTCCACCGCTCATCTCCTTAGCTCCTCACAGCTCTCACCACCACTCGCCTGGGAACTCCTGGTCACAGCTCTCACCACCTCGCCTGCTTCTCCCAGTCGTGCTCTCACCACCGCCCGCCTGCAACCTCCTAATCCCATCTCTCACCACCACTGGCTTACAACACTCTTAGTCACAGCTCTCACCAGCACTCGCCTGCCTCCCAGTCACAGCTCTCCCACAGCTTACTCGCCTACAACAATCCGTCCTGCTCTCACTCGCCTAATACACTCTCCCAGTGACAACTCACCACTACTCGCCAACAAAACTCTCAGTCACAGCTCTGCCCACCACTCGCCTACAGCACTCCTACTCACAGCTCTGACCCACCACTCTCTTTCAACACTTCTAGTCACATCTCTCACCACCATTCGCCTACAACTCTCCTGTCACATCTCTGACCACCACTCGCCTAGCTCTCCAGTCACATCTCTGACCACCACTCGCCACAGCATTCCAAGTCACAGTTCTCACTACCACACGTGTAGCCTCCCTCCCAGTCACGCTCTCACCATCACTCGCCTACAAAACTCCAAAGTCACAGCTCTCACCACCACTCGCCTACAGCACTCTTGGTCACAGCTCACCGCACTCGCCTACAACTCCCAGTCAAGCTCTTACCACCACTCGCCTACCCCTCTAGTCACAGCTCTCACCACCACTCGCCTTCGCACTCCCAGTCACATCTCTGACCCACCACTTCCGCTCACTTCCCAGTCACATCTCTGACCACCACTCGCCTACAGCTTTCCGTCACAGTTTCACTACCACACGTGTACAACACTCCCAGTCAGGCTCTCACCACCTCGCCTACACACCAGTCACGCTTCACCCCTCGCCTACTTCACTCCCCAGTCGTGCTCTCACCACCACTCGCCTACTACCTCCTACTCACAGCCTCACCACCACTCGCCTACAACACTTTTAGTCACAGCTCTCATCAGCACTCGCCTACAATACCCCAGTCACAGCTCTCACCACCACTCGCCTGCATGCTCCCAGTCACAGCTCACCACCACTCGCCTACAACCTCACAGTCTCAGCTCTACCACCACTGGCCTACAACAATCCCAATCACAGCTTTCACTGCCACTCGCCTACACTCCCAGTAACCGCTCACCACCACTCGCTTTCAACACCCCAGTCACGGCTCACCACCAATCGCCTTCAACACTCACAGTCACAGCTCTCACCACTACTCGCCAAACTCAGTCACAGCTCTGACCACCAATCTCCTACAGCATCCTACCAGCTCTCACCACCACTCGCCTGCAACACTCCTAGTCACAGCTCTCACCACCACTGAAAACAGCACTCCTAGTCACAGCTCTCACCACCACCACCTGCACTCTCCCAGTCACATCTCCTGATCACCACTCGCTTACAGAACTTCAGTCACAGCGCTCACCACCACTCGCCTACAACACCTCCAGTCAAGCTCACCACAACTCGCCTACACTCCCAGTCACAGCTCTCACCATCACTCGCCTACAACAATGTCACTGCTTTACCACCACTCGCCTAATACACTCCCTACACAGCTCTCACCACTACTCGCCACAAAACTCAGTCACAGCTATGCCCACCACTGCCTACAGCCCTCCTAGTCACAGCTCTGACCACCACTCTCTTACAACACTCCTATCACATCTCTCACCACCATTCGCCTTCTAACTCCCAGTCACATCTCCTGACCACACTTGCCCAGCACTCTAGTCACAGCTCTCACCAGCACTCGCTCTACATAAACCTGGCAGTCACAGCCTCACCACCACTTTCCTGCTGTACTCCCAGTCACATCTCTGACCACCACTCGCCTACAACTCTCCCAGTCATCTCTGACCACCACTGCCTGGCACTCCCAGTCACAGCTCTAACCACCACTCGCCTGCAACACTCCCAGTCAGGTCTCACCACCACTGCCTACTACACTCCTAGTCACAGCTGTCACCACCACTCGCATAAACACTCTTAGTCACAGCTCTCAGCAGCACTCTCCTATTCACTCCTGGTCACAGCTCTCACCACCACTCGCCTACAACCTCCCAATCACAGCTCTCCACCACCACTCTTCAACACTCCCAGTCACAGCTCTCACCACCTTCTGCCTCTAACTCCCAGTCGCAGCTCTCACCAGCACTCGCCTACAACACTCCCAGTCTCAGCTCTCACCACCTCTCGCCAACAACATCCTCAGTCACAGCTTGACCACCAGCCTCACTGCACTCCTAGTCACAGCTCTGACCACCACTCTCTACAACACCTCCTGTCATCTCTCACCACCACTCGCCTACAACTATCCCAGTCACATCTCTGACCACCACTTGCTGCACTCCTAGTCACAGGTCACACCACCACTCGCCTACAAAACTCCAAGTCACAGCTCTCACCACCACTCGCTCCCAACACTTAGTCAGGCTCTCACCACCACTCCTACTTGACTCCCTAGTCACACCTCTCACCACCTCTCGCCTACCAACACTCCCAGTCGCAGCTCTCACCACCATTCGCCTACAACACTCCTAGAACAGCTCTCACCACCACTCGCATACAACACCTTTAGTCACAGCTCACCAACACTCGCCTACAACACTCCCAGTCACAGCTTCACCACCACTCACTTACAACACTCCCAGTCACACTCTCATCACCACTCGCCTGCTACTCTCAGTCACATCTCTGACCAATGCTGTCAACAACACCTCAGTCACGCTTGACCACACTTAGCTCACTGCACCCTAGTCACAGCTCTGACCACCACTCTCTACAACACCCCAGTCACATCTCTCCACCACTCGCCTACAACTATCCCAGTCACATGACCACCACATGCCTGCAGCACTTCTGTGCCGCTCACACCACCACTCGCCTACATGCCTCCAGCTCACAGCTCACCACAACTCGCCTGCCTTCCAGTGTCACAGCTCTGACCACCACTCGCCTACAGCATTTGTCACAGTCTCCTCCTCGCCTACAACTCCCAGTACGCTTTCACCACCACTTCTCTACATGCAGTTCTGGCTCTCACCACTTGCTCCCTACAAGTCACAGCTCTCACCACTCGCCTCATCACTCTGGTCAGAGCTCTCACCACCACCACCTACAACAATCAGTCCTGCTCTCACCAACACTTGCCTAGAGCATTTCCAGTCATAGCTCCACCACCTCAAGCATACACCTCTGATTACGGCTCTCACCACCACTTGCCTACAACACTGCAATGTAACGGCTCACCACAACTCTCTACAAACTCCAAGTCACAGCTCTCTCACCACTCTACAACACTCCTGGTCTCAGCTCACCACCACCCGCCTGCATCACTCCCTAGTCACAGCTCTCACCACACTTGTTCTATTGGGTAGATCTCACCAGCTTCCGCCTATTACACCTCCCAGTCGCTTCACCATCACTGCCTACAACAATGTCACGTTTCTCCCCACTCGCCTACACTCCCTTACATAACTCTCACCACTACTGTCTCTTGTTCTCAGTCAGCGCTCTGCCCACCACTCGCCTGCCCTCTAGTCACAGCTGACCACACCACTCTCTTACAACACCCTAGCTCATCTCTCACCACCATTCGTCTACATCTCTCCCAGTCACATCTCTGACCACCACTTGTCCCACACTCTTAGTCACAGCTCTCACCACCACTTTCCTGCAGTCCCAGTCACAGCCACCATTCGCCTGCAACACCTTAGAAACAGGTCTCACCACCACTCGCCTACAAATCTCTAGTCATCTCTGACTGTGCTCGTCAATACACCAGTCACAGCTCTGACCACCACTAGCCTCTGCACTCCTAGTTCGTCTGGCACCACTCTCTTACAACACCTCCCAGTCACCTCACCACCACTCGGCTGCAACTCACAGTCACATCTCTGACCACCACTCTCCTACAGGACTCCCAGTCACAGCTCTCACCACCACTCAAATACAACACCCCAGTCACAGATCTCACCGTACTCGCCAACAACCTCAGTCACAGCTCTACCACCACTAGCCTGCGCACTCTGGTCACAGCTCTGACCACCACTAGCTCGCACTCCTGGTCACAGCTCTGACCACCACTCTTACAACACTGCCAGTCATATCTCTCACCACCACTGCCTACAACTATCCCAGTCACATCTCTACCACTTGCCTGCAGCACCCTAGTCATGGTCACACCACCGCTTCAGCCTCTCAACTCACAGCTATCGCCACTCGCCTACAACACTCCGGAGTCACAGCTCTGACCACCACTCGCCTACAGCATTCAAGTCACAGCTCCCACCTTCGCTTCAACCTTGCAATTACGGCTCTCACCACCACTTGCCTACAACACTGCCAGTAACGGCTCTCACCACAACTCGCCTACATAACTCCAAGTCACAGCTCTCACCACCACTCGCCTACAACACTCTAATCACATCTCTCACCACCACTGGCTTACTAACACTCTTAGTCACAGCTCTCACCAGCACTCCCTACACACTCCCAGTCACAGCTCTACCATAACAATCTGTCACTGCCACCACCACTCGTATACACTCCCAGTGACAACTCTACCACTACTCGCCAACAAATTTCAGTCACAGCTCTGCCCACCACTCGCCTACAGCACTCCTAGTCACAGCTCTGACCACCACTCTCTTTCAACACTTCTAGTCACATCTCACCACCATTCGCCTACAACTCTCCCTGTCACATCTCTGCCACCACACTTGCCTACAGCACTTTAGTCACAGCTCACCAGCACTCAGCCAACACTCCCAGTCACAGCTCTCACCACCACTCGCCTACAACACTCCTAGTCACAGCTTCACCACCACTTGCCTACAGCACTCCCAGTCACATCTCTGACCACGACTCGCCTACAACTCTCCCAGTCACATCTCTGACCACCACTCGCCTACAGCATTCCAAGTCACAGTTCTCACTACCACACGTACAACACTTCCAGTCACGCTCTCACCACCACTCGCCTACAACACTTCCAGTCACAGCTCTCACCACCTCGCCTATAACACTCCCAGTTGCAGCTCTACCACCACTCGCCTACTACACTCCTACTCACAGCTTCACCACCACTCGCCTACAACACTTTTAGTCACAGCTCTCATCAGCACTCGCCTACATGCTCCCAGTCACAGCTCTCACCACCACTTACAACACTCCCAGTCACAGCTATCACCACCACTCGCCTACAACACTCACAGTCTCAGCTCTCACCACCACTGGCCTACAACAATCCCAATCACAGCTCACTACCACTCGCCTACAACACCTCCCAGTTACCGCTTCACCACCATTTTCCATCCCAGTCACGCTCTCACCACCAATCGCCTTCAACACTCACAGTCACAGCTCTCACCACTACTCGCTAACAAAACTCAGTCACAGCTCTGACCACCACTCTCCTACGCAATCCTGGTCACAGCTCTCACCACCACTCGCCTACAACACTCTTAGTCACAGTTTCACCACCACCTCTCGCCTACAACACTGTCGTCAGCGCTCTCACCACCACTCGAAACAGCACTCCTGATCACAGCTCACCACCACTCACCTACAACCTCCCAGTCACATCTCTGACCACCACCGCTTACAGAACTCTCAGTCACAGCGCTCACCACCACTGCTACAACACTCTCTAAAGTGCTTCACCACAACTCGCCTACAACACTACAGTCACAGCTCTCACCATCACTCGCCTACAACAATCCAAGTCACTGCTCTCACCCACCACTCGCCTAATACACCCCTTACACAACTCTCACCCTACTGCCAACAGCTTCTCAGTCACAGCTTTGCCCACCACTGCCTACAGCCCTCTAGTCACAGCTCCTGACCACCACTCTCTTACAACTTAGTCATCTCTCACCACCATTCGCCTACAACTCTCCCAGTCACATCTCTGACCACCACTTGCCCACAGCACTCTTAGTCACAGCTCACCAGCACTCGCCTACAG
>NW_024721302.1:0-4618 GCF_018991925.1 Homarus americanus | reverse complement strand
TGTTGGCAGCCCTGTGTGTGATTATGTTACGTGTGTTGTGGTAGTGTTGGCAGCCCTGTGTGTGGTTATGTTACGTGTGTTGTGGTAGTGTTGGCAGCCCTGTGTGTGGTTATGTTACGTGTCTTGTGGTAGTGTTGGCAGCCCTGTGTGTGATTATGTTACGTGTGTTGTGGTAGTGTTCGCAGCCCTGTGTGTGGTTATGTTACGTGTCTTGTGGTAGTGTTGGCAGTCCTGTGTGTGATTATGTTACGTGTGTTGTGGTAGTGTTGGCAGTCCTGTGTGTGATTATGTTACGTGTGTTGTGGTACTGTTGGCAGTCCTGTGTGTGATTATGTTACGTGTGTTGTGGTAGTGTTGGCAGTCCTGTGTGTGATTATGTTACGTGTGTTGTGGTAGTGTTGGCAGTCCTGTGTGTGATTATGTGTTACGTGTGTTGTAGTAGTGTTGGCAGTCCTGTGTGTGTGATTATATTCGTGTGTTTGTGGTAGTGTTAGCAGCCCTGTGTGTGATTATGTTATGTGTGTTGTGGTGGTGTTGGCAGCCCTGTGTGTGGTTATGTGCGTGTCTTGTGGTGGTGTTGGCAGTCCTGTGTGTGATTATGTTACGTGTCTTGTGGTAGTGTTGGCAGCCCTGTGTGTGATTATGTTACGTGTGTTGTGGTAGTGTTGGCAGTCCTGTGTGTGATTATGTTACGTGTCTTGTGGTAGTGTTGGCAGCCCTGTGTGTGATTATGTTACGTGTGTTGTGGTAGTGTTGGCAGCCCTGTGTGTGATTATGTTACGTGTCTTGTGGTAGTGTTGGCAGTCCTGTGTGTGATTATGTTACACGTGTGTTGTGGTAGTGTTGGCAGCCCTGTGTGGTTATGTTACGTGTGTTGTGGTAGTGTTGGCAGCCCTGCGTGTGATTATATTACGTGTGTTGTGGTGATGTTAGCAGCCCTGTGTGTGGTTATGTTACGTGTGTGTTGTATTGATGTTAGCAGCTGTATTGTGATTATGTTACGTGTGTTGTGGTAGTGTTGGCAGCCCTGTGTGTGATTATGTTACGTGTGTTGTGGTAATGTTGGCAGCCCTGTGTGTGTGTTGCGATGTGTTGTGGTAGTGGTGGCAGTCCTGTGTGTGGTTATATTCACGTGTGTTGTGGTACAGTGTTGGCAGCCTGTGTGTGGATTATGTTACGTGTCTTGTGGTAGTGTTGGGCAGTCCTGTGTGTGGTTATGTTGCATTGTGTTTATTGGTAGTGTTGGCAGTCCTGTGTGTGGTTATGTTACGTGTGATGATGGAAGTGTTGGCAGCCCTGTGTGTGATTATGTTACGTGTGTTGTGGTAGTGTTGGCAGCCCTGTGTGTGATTATGTTACGTGTGTTGTGGTGGTGTTGGCAGTCCTGTGTGTGATTATGTTACGTGTGTTGTGGTAGTGTTGGCAGTCCTGTGTGTGATTATGTTACGTGTGTTGTGGTGGTGTTGGCAGTCCTGTGTGTGATTATGTTACGTGTGTTGTGGTAGTGTTGGCAGCCCTGTGTGTGATTATGTTACGTGTGTTGTGGTAGTGTTGGCAGCCCTATGTGTGATTATGTTACGTGTGTTGTGGTGGTGTTGGCAGTCCTGTGTGTGATTATGTTACGTGTGTTGTGGTAGTGTTGGCAGCCCTGTGTGTGATTATGTTACGTGTCTTGTGGTAGTGTTGGCAGTCCTGTGTGTGGTTATGTTACGTGTGTTGTGGTAGTGTTGGCAGTCCTGTGTGTGATTATGTTACGTGTGTTGTGGTGAAGTGTTGGCAGTCCTGTGTGTGATTATGTTACGTGTGTTGTGGTAGTGTTGGCAGTCCTGTGTGTGATTATGTTACGTGTGTTGTGGTAGTGTTGGCAGTCCTGTGTGTGATTATGTTACGTGTGTTTGTGGTAGTGTTGGCAGCCTGTGTGTGTGTGATTAGGTTACGTGTGTTGTGGTAGTGTTGGCAGCCCTGTGTGTGATTATGTTACGTGTGTTGTGGTAGTGTTGGCAGTCCTCTGTGTGGTTATGTTACGTGTGTTGTGGTAGTGTTGGCAGCCCTGTGTGTGATTATGTTACGTGTGTTGTGGTAGTGTTGGCAGCCCTGTGTGTGATTATGTTGCGTGTGTTGTGGTAGTGTTGGCAGTCCTGTGTGTGATTATGTTACGTGTGTTGTGGTAGTGTTGGCAGCCCTGTGTGTAATTATGTTACGTGTGTTGTGGTAGTGTTGGCAGCCCTGTGTGTGGTTATGTTACGTGTGTTGTGGTAGTGTTGGCAGCCCTGTGTGTGGTTATGTTACGTGTCTTGTGGTAGTGTTGGCAGTCCTGTGTGATTTTTTTCTCCTAAATGATAAAAAAAAGTTGTATTACAATTCCACATAACAGAGAAGGTTGGTAGTATTATAATCTGAAGCTCCATAACAACGACAAGACATCAACAACAACAACAAATAAAACATAACACTGAACAACCGGCGAGGCAGTATATACAATCTCATGTGTGATTGTTGGTCCATAAGTCAATGTTATTACTGTTATTAAGGTGTGATTGTGATCTGAGTATAACACTATATATCAGGTAGCCGATAACTGTTATTTTTAATGGCTGTGGGATTTTAACTCTGTGGTGTGGTGGTGTGGTGTGTTGGTGTGGTGTGGTGTGTTGTGGTGTGTGGTTGTGTAGTGCGTGGTGTGGTGGTGTGGTGTGGTGCGTGGTGTGGTGGTGTGGTGTGGTGTGGTGTGTGGTGCGTGGTGTGGTGTGGTGTGTTGTGGTGGTGTGGTGTGGTGTGGTGTGTTGTGGTGTGTTATTCTGGGGATTTTAGCTGCGCACACACACACCCTAACAGATGGTAAGCCGTCAACTGTGTCGAAACTTCATGAAATATTTAAACGATCAAATGTGTCACGGAAGATGTCCCAGGGGGCCCCAACCTTGCCTGTAGAGAGAGAGAGAGAGAGAGAGAGAGAGAGAGAGAGAGAGAGAGAGAGAGAGAGAGAGTGTGTGTGTGGACCCCAGGTAGTGCCCACCCTGACGCTGGTATACAGTACAGTGTCCGTAGCGTCTGTTGAGGAGATGGAACAGCCTTGATTGAGCCACACTAGACCCCTGGCAGGAAGGTCAGTCCAACAAGGTCTCATCTCAGTAATAGGTCAATAAATGAGTTAACTGTAATATGACGTTACTTGTTACAATGTTATTAATGTATAAACTTATAAAACGTATTTTTTCTTAGTGTAATATTCGAGTTAGATTGAAATAACTCAGGCCTAGTCATAATGTATAGGCCTATGCAGGATCCACCGTAATTATAAAAGAAAAGTCATTGTATATTTCATGGTACTGTGTATAATATTCTCTCTCTCTCTCTCTCTCTCTCTCTCTCTCTCTCTCTCTCTCTCTCACCCAGGGTCCAATATTTACACCATCCGGGCATAACAGGTTCGAGATGGGTCAATATATCAATAGTGTAGCCTAGGAATTCAACCCTAAATTGGTCTTGTTGGTTACCACTATCTGTGGGAGGGATATTGACCTATTCGGCAATGTCTTTAAGGTCTAGTTTACGATTGGTATTGATAGGAGTTTCGTTTTAAGAGTGTTTGTTGGATAGCACTGTATGCAGGAGGTGTATATGTCCAGTCTGCATAAACAGCTTACCTATAAACATGACCACGAAAGGTAAAAACCCAATAATATTCAGTAAGAACTTCGCCCTAAATTAGTGTGTTGTTTATCACTGTCTTGTGTGAGCATACATATGTGTACCGAGTTAACAAATATAGTATCAACAGCATGGCCATTAAGGTTCATTTCACCAGTACTGTAAGCTATGAATTTCGTCTTGTGTTGTTGTGGTGGCTTAGCACTGTCTTGTAGAGGGAGATGAGCGACCAGCGGCATCATTCACGACCAGGTGTGCGGGTCATTAAGCAGACCACCAGGTAAAGAACAAGAGACTGATGGCCAATAACACAAGATGTATTGATTGTTGACTCACCTGAGTCACGGTGATGGTGGTGGTGATGGTGGTGATGGTGATGGTGGTGGTGATGGTGGTGGTGATGGTGGTGGTGGTGGTGATGGTGGTGGTGATGATGGTGGTGGTGATGGTGGTGGTGATGGTGGTGATGATGGTGGTGGTGGTGATGGTGGTGGTGATGATGGTGGTGGTGGTGGTGATGGTGATGATGATGGTGGTGGATGGTGATGATGATGGTGGTGGTGATGGTGGTGACGATGATGGTGGTGTTGATGGTGTATGGTGATGATGGTGGTGGTGATGATGATGGTGATGATGATGGTGGTGGTGATGGTGATGATGATGATGATGGTGGTGTGGTGATGGTGTGGTGGTGGTGGTGGTGATGGTGGTGATGATGGTGGTGGTAGTGATGGTGGTGGTGGTGATGGTGGTGATGATGATGATGATGATGGTGATAGGTGATAAAAATGGTAACGATAAATATGAACATAAGAACATAAGGAGTTTGCAATAGGCCGGTTGGCCTGTGCATGGCAGCTCCTGTCGAGAGTTACTACCACTCTCTATCATCCATGAATCTATCTAGCCTCCTTTTAAAACTCTTCAGCGTTCCCGCACTTACTACAAAGTTGCTAAGCTTGTTCCA
>NW_024721301.1:0-2424 GCF_018991925.1 Homarus americanus | reverse complement strand
TGGGTAGACCCCTGACACTCCCAGGTACACCCTGACATTCCCGTGCCCTGACCTCCCAGGTGCCTCTGACTTCAGGTACACCTTTGACACTCTCAGTTACACCTCCGACACTCCCATTACTGACCTCCCAGGTACACCTCTGACTCTCCCAGGTACACCTCTGACCTCCCAGGTACACCTCTGACACTCCCAGGTACACCTCTGACACTGGCAGTACATCTCTGGACCTCCCAGGTACACCATGACACTCCCAGGTACACCTCTGACACTCCCAGGTACACCTCAGACACTCCCATGTGCACCTCTGATGCTCCCAGGTACAACTCTAACACTCCCAGGTACACCTCCAGACCTCCCAGGTACCTCAGACACTCCCAGGTACACCTCCAGACACTCCCAGGTGCACCTCTGGCACTCCCAGGTACACCTCCTGACCTCCTGGTACCTTTGACACTCCCAGTTACACCTCCGACACTCCCAGTTACACCTTATTAGTTTGACGCAGAGCAAGTGCAAACAGGCATGGTCGATCCATAGTTTACCATGAGTGAGATGTGTCCAAAGTGGCATGTATATGGAGCAAGTAACAAGATCACTGGATTACAAGATGTTGTAACCTATAGATTAAGTTGAGAGATATAGTACCTCTGGCAGTACGTTCCTCAAGCAGATGTAAACAAAACTAAATGTAAAAGTGTGTGGCCATACATATGGCCACTCACTTGGACCTAAATCTCGACTGTGTGAAGATAGAACCTTTTGAGACAGGTCCAAGCACACTGTGTGTGAAATAACTGTACTTCATCTCTAATGGCAAGATAGCCGACATATTAAGATTGTATCCACTTCAGTAACTATATCAGTTCTCATGTAGCAGAACCAAATACGCAATATGGCGAATACCTCCCCATGTGAATAACAAAGTGTGAGGCCAGACATACTGCCTCTCCACGCCTCTCTCATTTTTGAATAAGTTACCCTTTTATGTATAGAACTAAACAAATAATGTAAATGAAATACTGTGCAACTTTCGGTGCTATAATATCCCAACCGGGGTTAGTATTATGACCCTTTGTAAACCCTACTCTGTAATCCTTTTGCTACACTCACAGGATGAGTGTGGGTGCACAATAAAAGCCACTGAAATCAATCAAAATCCAAATCAAGTTACACCCTGACCACTCCCAGTTCCACTTCTGACTCCCAGGTACACCTCTGACACTCCCAGGTACCTCTGACACTGGCAGGTACACTCTCACCTCCGGTACCTCCCCTGCCCAGGTACACCTCCGATACTCCGGTACCACTGACACTCCCAGGTACACCTCTGCGGCTCCCAGGTACACCCTGACACTCCCAGGTACACGTCTGACACTCCCAGGTACCTCAGGCCTCCCAGGTACATTCCCAGCACTTCCAGGTACACCTCCGACACTTCAGGTACACCTCTGACACTCCCAGGTACTGTGACACTCCCAGGTACACCACTGACATTCCCAGGTACCTCTGACACTCCCAGGTACAACTCTGACGCTCCCAGGTACACCTCTGACACTCCCAGGTACACCACCTGACACTCCTAGGTGACACCTCAGACACTCCCAGGTACACCTCTGACACTCCCAGGTACACCTCAGACACACCCAGGTACACCTATGACACTCCCAGGTACACCCCTGACACTCCCAGGTAAACCCCTGACACTCCCAGGTACACCTCCGACACTCCCAGGTACACCTCAGACACTCTCAGGTGCACCTCTGACACTCCCAGGTACACCTCTGACACTCCCTAGTACACACCTGACACTCCCTGGTACACCACTGACACTCCAAGGTACACCTCTGGCACTCCCAGGTAAACCTCTGCACCCCAGGTACAACTCTGACACTCCCTGGTACACCTGACAATCCCAGGTACACCACTGACACTCCTAGCTACACCTCTGGCACTCCCAGGTACACCTCAGACACTCCCAAGTACACCTTAGACACTCCCAGGTGCACCTCTGACACTCCCAGGTACACCTCTGACCTCCTGGTACACGCCTGACACTCCTAGGTACACCACTGACACTCCCAGGTACACCTCTGGCACTCCCAGGTACACCTCTGACACTCCCAGTTACACCTCCGTCTCCCAGGTACACCTCCGTGCTCCCGGTACCTCCCAGCCTCCCAGGTACACCTTGACCTCCCAGGTACACCCCTGACACTCCCAGGTACATTTCTGACACTTCCAGGTACCTCAGACACTTCTGGGTACACCTCTGACACTCCCAGGTACACCTTGACCAGGTACACCTCTGACACTCAGGTACTCCTCTGGCTCTGGTACTCCTCTGACGCTCCCAGGTACACCTCCTGACTCTCCCAGGTACACCTCTGACACTCCCAGGTACCCTCAGACATTGACAGGTACACC
>NW_024721300.1:55000-95977 GCF_018991925.1 Homarus americanus | reverse complement strand
GGGTTTGGGTTGGGTTGGGTTGGGGTTGGGTTTGGGGTTAGGGTTGGTTGGGTTGGGTTGGGTTGGGTTGGGTTGGGTTGGGTTGGGTTTGGGTTGGGGTTGGGGTTGGGATGGGTTGGGATTTGGGTTAAGGGTTTGGATTGGGTTGGGGTTGGGTTGGGTTGGTTATGGGGTTGGGGTTGGGTTGGGTTGGGTTGGGACTGGGTTGGGTTCCAGTTGGGATTGGGATTGGTTGCGGTTGGGGTTGGGTTGGAAGGTTGGGGACTGAGGTTGGTTTACTTGGGACTGGATTTGGGAAGGACCAGTTGAGGTTAGGTTCAGGACTGAGTTGGGTTGGGGTTGGGACTGAGAGGTTAGGTTCAGGACTGAGAGGTTGGGACAGGTTGGGACAGGTTGGGTTCAGGATTTGAGAGGTTGGGTTCCAGGACTGAGAGTTAGGTTCCAGGACTGAGAGTTAGGTTCCATGACTGAGAGGTTAAGGTTCCAGCTGACTGAGGTTAAGGTTCCAGGACTGAGAGGTTAAGCTTCCGGGACTGAGAGGTTAAGGTTCCATGAGCTGAGGTTGGGTTCCAGGACTGAGGAAGGTTAAGGTTCCATGACTGAGGGGTTAAGGTTCCATGACTGAGGTTAAGGTTCAGGACTGAGAGGTTAAGCTTCCAGGACTGAGGAGGTTAAGGTTCCATGACTGAGAGGTGTTAGGTTCAGGACTGAGAGGTTAGGTTCAGGACTGGGAGGTTAAGGTTCAGGACTGAGGGTTAGGTTCCATGACTGAGAGGTTAAGCTTCCAGGACTGAGAGGTTAGGTTCCATGACTGAGAGGTTAGGGTTCAGGACTGAGAGTTAAGGTTCAGGACTGAGAGGTTAAGGTTCAGGACTGAGAGGTTAAGGCTGGAGGTCAGGTTGGTTATTGATCTGTAGGAAGGACGTGGGGGCTTGTCACTCCTCATGCCCACGTGTGTTGTGGTGCGGTGTGCGGGTGTGTTGTGTTGCTGGTGTGTTGTGGTGCAGTGTGGGTGTGTTGTGTTGCAGGTGTGCAGATGTGTTGTGTTGCAGGTGTGTTGTGGTGCGGTGTGTGGGTGTGTTGTGTTGCAGGTGTGTTGCCGGATGTGTTGTGTTGCAGGTGTGTTGTGGTGCAGTGTGGGTGTGTTGTGTTGCAGGTGTGTTGCGGATGTGTTGTGTTGCAGGTGTGTTGTGGGTACTATGGTGGTGTGTGAGTGTGTTATGGTGCAGTGTGTGGGTGTGTTGTGTTGCAGGTGTGTTGTGGGGTGTGTTGTGTTGCAGGTGTGTTGTGGTGCAGTGTGTGGGTGTGTTGTGTTGCAGGTGTGTGGATGTGTTGTGGTTGCAGGTGTGTTGTGGTGCGGTGTGTGAGTGTGTTATGGTGCGGTGTGTGGGTGTGTTGTGTTGCAGGTGTGTTGTGGATGTGTTGTGTTGCAGGTGTGTTGTGGTGCGGTGTGTGGGGTGTGTTATGGTGCGGTGTGTGGGTGTGTTGTGTGTTGCAGGTGTGTTGTGGATGTGTTGTGTTGCAGGTGTGTTATGGTGCGGTGTGTGGGTGTGTTGTGTTGCAGGTGTGTTATGGGTGTGTTCAGGTGTGTTGTGGATGTGTTGTGTTGCAGGTGTGTTATGGTGCAGTGTGTGAGTGTGTTGTGTTGCAGGTGTGTTGTGTGGTGCAGTGTGTGGGTGTGTTGTGTTGCAGGTGTGTTATGGGTGTGTGTTACAGGTGTGTTGTGTGGGGACATCCTCCAACACCTCCCAAACTAGACCCACAACAAATGTCAGTAAGAATATTTGGAGGGGCACCTAGGTTTCTCCAGTGACACACCTTTAGTTAGTCACACCTACCTGAGAGGTCACCTGTATTACCTTGAGGTCTCTATTGGGTGCGTCACAACAGGGGGGAGGAGAATTGGGAGAGGGTGGGAGGGAGGGGAGGTGGGAGAGGGAGAAAAGGAGGAGGAGGTGGTGAGAGGAGAAAAGGTTGAAGGGAAAAGGAAGGAGGAGGAGGAGGGAGGAGGAAGGAGGAGAAAGAGGGTAAGGGTAAGAGGAGGAAGAGGGAGGAGGAAAGAGGGAGTGAGGGTGAGAGGGAGGAGAAGAGAGCACCATCAGTATACACAGGAACTTGTATCGCCTGTTCAGGAGAGAGAATCACACACACACACACACACACACACACACACACACACACACACACACACACACACACACACACAGGCTTCCTGCTACAGCCTAAAAGTAAAGTGTGTTCAGCCGCAGCCAGCCTACCTCTCTCTCTCTCTCTCTCTCTCTCTCTCTCTCTCCCCCCTCTCTCTCTCTCTCTCTCTCTCTCTCTCTCAGCCAAGCACCTCCTGGATCTTTGAAATTCATCTTTTACCTTGTCTCGTCTGAACCACTTAACACCTTTGAGGACGAGAGAATTAAACCAGTGTCCTCATAGGGGTTTAAACCAGCGTCCTCAAGAGGGTTTAACCATCTTCTTCAACAGTTTAACCATAGTCATCAAAGGGGTGGCAAACCTCCGTTCTCTGTTAAACCATATCATCCTCAAAGGGTTAAACCATCGACCAAAGTTAAACCATGACCAACTAAAGGAGAGGAGGAGGGGGGCGGGGAGGAGGTTAATGCCCTTTATTTCCTGAGGTTAGGTTAAAATTTGCTAGATTAGGTTAACATAGCATAATGAGTTTGGTTGGGATTAGGTTGAGTTGGGTTAGGTTAGATTAGGTTAGGTTAGGTTAGGTTAGGTTAGGTTGGGGTGGGTTGGGTTAGGTTGGGGTTGGGTTAGGTTAGGTTAGGTTGGGATTAAGCCGGCCTAAGCCACGTGGGTCTGGGTGAATGGACTCTACTGTATCACACATTACAACCCTCTAGTAAGCCGGTGGTTGTTTGTTGTTGGTGTGTTTTGTGTGTGTGTGTGTGTGTGTGTGTGTTGTGTGTGTGTGTGTGTGTGTGTGTGTGTGTGTGTTGTGTGTGTGTGTGTGTGTGTGTGTGTGTGTGTGTGTGTGTGTGTGTGTGTGTGTGTGTGTGTGTGTGTGTGTGTGTGTGTTGTGTGTGTGTGTGTGTGTGTGTGTGTGTGTGTGTGTGTGTGTGTGTTGTGTGTGTGTGTTGTAGTGATTTTTCATTTTTTTATTCTGTATGGATAAAAGTGTTTGAAACTGAACTCAATAAAAACACACACACTCAACACATATCAACATCTCTAAACCTCAATGAATTACGTAATCTTTTATTTTGTTTTAGTTAATTTTCCTCCGTGACGTTGGAGGAAAATCGTTAGAACAACACGAGGGAGCCGGCGTGGCTGGCTGGCTGGCTGGCTGGCTGGCTGGCTGGCTGGCTGGCTGGCTGGCTGGCTGGACTCGCCACCACGTGTTAATGCATGGCAGGTGTAAGGAAGGGGGACAGGTTCCATAGTGAAGGGGTTCGATTGGCTCCAACAAGGCCACACAAACGAACACTGATGGGGAAGTGAAGGGGAGGGTGTGGAGGGCTGACTAGAAGGTTATGGAAGGAAGGGACTGAGGGCGGGGAGGGGCGGGGGAGGGGCGGGGAGGGGGGCCATCGTCCGCCATGCGCGTGGGTACAAGAGAGAAGGCTCCTGCTCTCTCTCTGGCCCACCCTCCCTCACTCTCTTCCTGCTACTGATGCTGTCCATGCTGTGATGATGATGATGCTGTTCTTATTAATAATAGTGGTGCTGTTGTGGTGTATAGTGGTGGTGGTGTGGTGTATAGTGGTGGTGGTGTGGTGTTTAGTGGTGCTGTTGTGGTGTATAGTGGTGCTGTTGTGGTGTATAGTGGCACTGTTATGGTGTATAGTGGCACTGTTATGGTGTAGTGGTACTGTTATGGTGTATAGTGGTACTGTTATGGTGTATAGTGGCACTGTTATTGTGTATAGTGGTACTGTTATGGTTGTATAGTGGCACTGTTGTGGTGTATAGTGGTACTGTTGTGGTGTATAGTGGTACTGTTGTGGTGTATAGTGGCACTGTTATGGTTGGCATAATTGGCACTGTTATGGTGTATAGTGGCACTGTTATGGTTTATAGTGGCGTCACCTGACCTTGACCTGTGTGTAGCCAATGTTTACTGGAAGAAGTTCTCTGCTGTGACCTCTGTGTTATATCAACTTTGCAACTTACTGCACTGGTACGGAGAGGGGTGTGGGGGAGGAGATGAAGACGAGGAGGAAGGAGGGAAAGAGGAAGAGAGCAAGAGGAAGGGGGAGGGTGAGAGGAGGCCGGGAATATAGAGACGCACGGCAGCCATGGGAATATTACAACACACACACACACACACACACACACACACACACACACACACACTACAACAGTACATGCTTACCACTCTTGACCTACAACCACAACAAGGTCAAACAAGCACTCGGGTCAAAGGTCATCACAGTACAAAACACGAAAAAAAACAAAAAATTCCTTCTGGGTAAAACTGACACGTGTGTACCTGATTATCTTCCACTTACATCCAGGTCACATGTGCACATAAATAACCCAATCACACACACAGTCATTAGCACGTGTATGTCTCTACTTACAGGGGGAGGTTACATGTGTGCGTAGATAACAAACGCACACACACACACACACACAAACTGAAAGGTGTATGAGTGTTTTTTAAATACTAATTAAGATGGAGAGAGAGGCACTTCAGGTACAATGTAAGAGGTGCCAGAATGATCTAGGGTGGTGCCAGGGGTAAACATACATACATACACACACACATACATACATACATACATACATACATACATACATACATACATACATACATACATACATAAACAACAACAGTACGAGTGGCAAAGACTTGATCACTGAACAAATTAAGAAACACTGTAGGATATTTCTCACGTCTGTCTGTCTGTCTTTTTTCTTCATATAGGGTCACTCTATAAATACCCTAACCTAACCTAACTAACCCTAACCTAACCTCACCTCCTCTTCCCCACAGCAAGTCGCCAGCCTATAATCCTCGCCAGTAATCGCCTTTACTGACTTCATTAATACACCCGGGGTAGATTTTAACCGGCGATTCCAACTCTGCGGGATTTTTGGTCTGATGGAAAAAATAATATAAATAATAAATAAATTCTGTATTTGCTTAACCAGCGGTCATCAGAGGACGGATTACAAATGGGATTAATCTGAATATCGTCATTGTCAGCTATGTTCTGGATTACAGTGGTTAAATCCCCCCTTCGTCGTTACCTGTGTTGTCAAGAGTCTACTAATTACCCTTTAATAGGTTTAAGTACCATAACAACAAACTCTGGGTAGCTAATTCCTTCCGGCTAATTGTATTATAATTAAGATCAAATTAAAACTAATAAAGAATCTATTTCATTTTCAATTATACCTTCAATATATAAAGATCTTCACTACCGTAAACTCAGGTGTTAGCAATACATCTACTAATGAGTATATACACCTGTACTACCTTTTACACCTGAACACTATTACACTAATTACAATAAACGAGAAACAGTCAATCTAACCTAACCTAATCTTTCTTTCTAACCTAACCTAACACTTACCTTCAACCTAACACGTACGGTACAATATACAAACAATTACGGTACAGCATACAAAACAATTACGATACAGTATACAAACAAATACTGTACCTAATTTCACGTTATGTCCTTTCCAATCTCACTCAGCTAACCCGTCAAAAGCTATTACCAAAAAGCTATATTTACCTATTATGATAACTAATGACTCAACAGTGTGTAATTAGAGTGCATCGAACAGCCATACTATAATTAACTGGTGATTGACGTCAAGTGTTTTATAATTAAGTTATTTGTATTCAATGAAATCCGTGACAGTCGGTAAAATACACCATCTTTACCTGGTGATCATGGGTATGGTTAGGTTAGGTTAGGTTAGGTTAGGTTAGGTTAGGTTAGGGTATTATTAACAGTTAGTAACGTCAAGTTTGTGGAAAGATGAAGAACTACAGATAACCAGTGAACTACCAAGGTTAACGAGCGGTTCACAGCCTACACAGTTAAATATTTCAAGGAACTTTCTAAATATCTTTAATTTATGCATTTTTTATTTACATAACATAAGGTATAGACTATTAATCATCTCTAAACAGTTAGTAGACTATTAATCACCTCTAAACAGTTAGTAGACTATTAATCACCTCTACACAGTTAGTAGAACATTAATCACCTCACACAGTTAGTAGACTATTAATCACCCTCACAAAGTTAGTCTTTGTTGATACCAGAATAAATTCATCTGAGCGCCCGGGTAAGGGCCAAGGAGGGGTTATGACACGCCCCATCACACCGCATCTCAGAACTACCCTGACAAAACTATTAATTACTGTTGATATAAAGCCCGACACACATACAAGATACCCAGGAACAGTGTGGAGTATAAACATTTGTGAGGTAGAAGATAAAGGAATGAGGAGAAAAATAGTATTAACAAACCTGTGACAGCAAATGGCGTTATGTGGATGCTCGATAGTTAAACGGCTGCTAACTTCTCTTCTATCAGTTATATCGGTGATTAATGACGCGCTATGTACCTCCCTGTTGACCTTGTCCATCCCTGGTCTTGATAAAAGTCCAGCCGACGAAACACTGCACCAGAGACAAGAAAAAAAAGTTTTAAGAAGATAACACGATACAGCACTCACATATGATGACGTCATTAACAAAACATCGACTTAAGACAACATGATACAGCACTCACATATGATGACGTCATTAACAAAACATCGACTTTAAGACAACATGATACAGCACTTACATATGATGACGTCTAACAAAACATCGACTTTAAGACAACATGATACAGCACTACATATGATGACGTCATTAACAAAACATCGACTTTAAGACAACATGATACAGCACTCACATACGATGACGTCATTAAAAAACATCGACTTTAAGACAACATGATACAGCACTCACATATGATGACGTCATTAACAAAAACATCGACTTTAAGACAACATGATACAGCACTCATATATGATGACGTCATTAACAAAACATCGACTTTAAGACAACACGATACAGCACTCACATATGATGACGTCATTAACAAAACATCGACTTTCAATTGTTTATTTTCTCTATCTTAAAATCAGATGGAAATTACTACTGTATCTTGATGGTATAATTAAATATAAACTTAATATACACAATAACTTCATTATATTTCGTTTAACCTCAGGATTAAAGTTTAAGATTATTTAAGTCTCTCACCAGATCATTCACAGCGTAATGTCTGCCTCATAAATCCTCAGCGAGTTTTTCCAATTAAAATAAAATAAACATTAAATACATGTAACTCTAACCATCCAATTTAGACAGAAAAAACCACCATAAATATCCATAACTATATTACATTCACACTTATAACACTACAAAAATAAACTAATTCACGAAAAGATTTAAAAAATATATTATCAGGTTAAAATTGCCTGAGTCATTTCAAAGCTGAAGAAATTAAAGGAGATTTCAATATAAATAAATAAATTGCTTAAAATACTGTAAGATAAATTAGCATAGAGCACAAAAATACCAATACTATTATATAAATTATTTTCCACCAGTTTCAGTAATTCAAATATATGTAAATATAATGCACAAACTATAAGTGGAATTTCAACACTTTAATAATATATATACATAAACTATACACCTTTAAGGCCACACAAAGTAATTTATCGTTTAACTTTACAGAATAATTAAGTTTTAGGTTAAATTTAGTGTTGGGTGATATGAGCACAGCCTAGTGTGTTGGTAGAGGGACTACAAGACAACAACAACAAATAAACAACAACAACAACAACAACAATAATAATAATAATGATAATAATAATAAAAATAATAATAATAATAATAATAATAATAATAATAATAATAATAATAATAATAATAATAATAATAATAATAATAATAATAATAATAATAATAATAATAATAAAAAAAAATAATAATAATAATAATAATAATAATAATAATAACGCTTTATATTAATGGCATATTTATTAGTTTAGGGCTCAATAGAGTATCACTATATGAATCCGTGGAATTGTGTACATGCTTGTAAGTGCATGTACATGTGTGAATGTGCCTTGATGCTTGTGTGCGAATATGTGTGTGCATGCTTGAGTGTGTACATGCGTGGTTCGTGTGGAGGAGTATACATGCCTTCTTGTAGTCATGTGTGTGTGTGTGGTGTGTGGTGTGTGCTGCTCCGTGCGTGATGAAGCACTCACAGCACACAGTCACGAATACTACCTCACGTAGCCTACACACACACACACACACACACACACATACAGCCCCAACCATTGTAAAATTTATCAATAACTTGTAATCAACCAGTGTATTCAAGCCCAGTAAATACTACTTTCTGCACTGTGTTGAAATGCCCTGTAGTTTGACCTTCCCACCCAGTAGTTATTATATATCATATTTGTATCACTTATGTTACTTGTATATTATTTGCCATGCTCTTTTAATAAACCGTAAATTATTATTATTAATTATTTTCAATGATAATAATAATAATAATAATAATAATAATAATAATAATAATAATAATAATAATAAAAAATAATAATAATAATAATAATAATAATAATAATAATAATAATAATAATAATAATAATAATAATAATAATAATAATAATAATAATAATAATAATAATAATAATAATAATAATAATAATCTACAGCTTAATAGTACAGCAACCTAACATAGAGTCTAATAGCACTAAAATAGCCTGATAAAATTACATAATAGTATTAATAGTCTGATAATAGAGCGAAAATTGTGAATAAGAAGGAGAGAGGGGAGAGAGAGGGAGGGAGGGGAGAGAGGGAGGAGGGGGGTGAGAGGGAGGGAGGGGAGAGGAGGGAGGGGGGAGAGAGGAGGAAGGATGAGGAGGGAGGAGGGAAGGAAGAAGGGCGGGTGCGTCAGCTGGTAGTGTGTACCATGGTCTGTGTGTGTGTGTGTGTGTGTGTGTGTGTCCCTGATAGTGTTGTGGACCTTCCAGTTCCCACCTACCACCTGCACCAGCTGTCATCACCCATCAGCTGTCATCACCCACCAGCTGTCACCACCCACCAGCTGTCACCACCCACCAGCTGTCACCACCCACCAGCTGTCACCACCCACCACCTGTCACCACCTGCACCAGCTGTCACCCACCCACCAGCCCATTCTATACTACACACCACCTGCCTTGTCACCACCAGCAGTAAAATTTACATCTACATACATACATACATACATACACATACATACATACATACATACATACATACATACATACATACATACATACATACATACATACGCGTTGGTAAGGAGAAAGTATATTAGACAGGTGTGTGTGTGTGTGTGTATAATATTAATGAGTACACCTTTATCATGCAACACACACACACACACACACACACACACACACACACACTAAGGTGTAGTACATATCGAGTGGGTACACAGAGGACACAGAGATACAGGTGTAGGAGGCAGGTGAGGGTAGGGCAGGTGTGGGGTGAGTGGTGGGTGGAAGGACAGGGGTACACTGTTTGTTGATGTGTGTGCATATCCTGAGTACGTGGGTTCGATGACTTGTGTACCAGGTGTGTTTTGTGTGTGTGTGTGTGTGTGTGTGTGTGTGTGTTTGTGTGTGTGTGTGTGTGTGTGTGTGTGTGTGTGTGTGTGTGTGTGTGTGTGTGTGTGTGTGTTATCTTAGCATCACTGTCACATCCTTTCCCATTTGCATCTTCCTGTTCTCTTCTCCTTCCTCTTCCCTCCTTCCTCTTCCTCCTTCCCTTCCTCCCTTCTCCTCTTCACGTGACAACTTAGAGAGCCTTTACATGTCCTTCCCTCCCATCCTCTCCCATCACCTGCCTCGCCCTGGTCACCACTACCACCACCCACCCCACCACCACAATCTCCCCACCCACCCCACCACCAATCTCCCCCCCAACCCACCCCACCACCCCACCACAACTCCCCACCCACCCCACCACCCACCCCCACCACCACAATCCCTCACCCACCCCACCACCCACCCCCCACCACCACAACTCACCCACCCCACCACCACACATCTCCCCTCACCCCACCACCCCCCTCCCACCACCACACCTCCCCACTCCCCCCCACCCTCCCCCAGGTGCACCACTCGGCAACACTCATCATAAGACCTTGAGAGGATACGAACCTGGGTGTCGCGTGGCAGTGTCGCCCCCAGGCAGCCATGGGAGCAACACCTGTTAAGTGGTCAACCCGTGTCCTTGGTCCAGGGGGAGTCAAGTTAGGGCATGATGAGGAGGAGGAGGTGGAGGAAGATGAGGAGGGAAGAGGAGGAGGATGAGGAGGGGAAGGGGAGAACTGGTGAGAGGAGAGGAAGGGAAAGGGGGAGGAGAGGGGGGGTGGGGAGGGAGGGAGAGAGGGAGGGGGAGAGGGAGAGGGGAATGCGCAGAAGTTGTGAAATGGAAATATTGAGAAGAGACGGAACCGACAGCCACACAACACACACACACACACACACACACACACACACACACATACACACACACACACATACACACACACACACATACACACACACACATACACAATTTAAGACAGAGACACCTGGAGTATGAGGGCTAGAGGTGAGCCCCACACCTGCCCCTGAGTTGATGACCCTCTTGGGGGCAGACCACCTCCCTCCTCACCTGTTGTTCCTTCTTCTTTCCTCCTCCCTCTAACCTGTCGTCTCCCTTCCTCCTTCTTCTCTTTCTCTTCCTCTCATCCTTCGTCTTCTTCCTCCTTCTCCTCCTCTTCTTCTTGTTATATTTTCATTTTCCTGATTCTCAATTATGCTTCATTTATCTTTTTCCGTCTCTACTTCTCTTGTGTGTGTGTGTGTGTGTGTGTGTGTGTGTGTGTGTGTGTGTGTGTGTGTGTGTGTGTCTGGGTCCGTGTGCACGTGTTAGAGCTACACTGTTGTATTACTGTCTCCTGTCTTCCCCAGGTGTGGCGCGTACCATCACACCTGCCAGGGCTGATGACCTCCTCCTCCCCATTTCTCCTCCTTACCTCCTCACCTCCTCCTGTTTCTCCTCCTCCTCTTTCACTTCCCACCTCCTGTCCTGTTCTCACCTCCCGTCTGTTCCCCACCCTCCTCCCAAATCTCACCTGCTCCATTGTTTTTATCGAGGCATGCAGGCGGTGGGGGAGGGGGCGGAGGAAGGGGGCGGTGGGAAGGGGTGGGGGGCGTGGATGGGGAAGGGGTTAATCACGCGGTCTTCTACCACGTGTTGCGGGTCACTGAACTCACTACTACTACTACTACCACCACCACCACAACTACCACCACCACCTGGTAACTACCACCACCACCACAACTACCACCACCACCACAACTACCACCACCACCACAACAACCACCACCACCACCACAACTACCACCACCACCACAACAACTACCACCACCACCAACTAATAATTCCCCACCAATAACCACCACCACCACCAATAACTACCACTCACCACCACAACTACCACCACCATGTTAGAGTAGAGGAATAAGATGAAATAATAATGTGAATAAAAGAATAAAAATAAAGAATAATAACAAATATGAATAATAATATAATAGAGAGAGAGAGAGAGAGAGAGAGAGAGAGATAAACAAATAAAAATAAAGTTATATCCCAAGAAAGATCCAAAATCAGAAAAACACATTGAAAACAAGAATTATTTCAATGGTGGGCTGTGGTTACCATCCCTCAGACAAAACTTAAAGTTGATTATATAACATTAAATTAATCACAATTATAAATAAAAATCTTACTTACTTATACACTTCATAGCTGGGAGTCTAATATACAGACAGACAGACAGATTTGAAATAGTACTTTGAACATACGGGAGTTAAAAGTCAGTTAATGAACAAATGATATAGCAATTGTTTGTCTACGTTCACATTTGTTATTTATAGAAATTGTTGGAAATATCAACTGGATGACAACTTACACTATAAATAAAACACGCTTAGGTAACCATAGCAAAGGCAATCCAATACGGCTGGGGGAAGGAGGGAAGTATTATATTACAGTATAATTATTAAGAGTACCTGGTATTATAGTGACACGAGAGTAATAATAATAATACTAGATCATGTTAATAGCCTTGTCCACTAAATCCACTGAGGCCCACCAATAGGAGAGTAGATGCATAATTATTTACATTGCAGGACGTAAAGGGCCCCAGATTGGCTCATTAGAGAGAAGTTATACCTAAATGGGCGAATAAAGTCAATTTGAAGAAAGCAACAGATGTGTTTGAAAAAAGTCATTAAAACTAGATTATTATGTAGTGTGATTGTTTGAGGACCGGACTCTAATCTAAGGCAACATCTTTACAAACCTACTATTCTTAGATCTTCTTAAATAAAATTAAAATATTACATTACACTAGTTTGAGATTTAGATGTGAAATTGACAAAGAAAAAGTATATTACAAGATACCTGTACAATTTAATATTAATGAAATCAGGTGATACAGTATAGTTTGTAACATGACCAGCGTCCATAAACAACGTGTCCGATTTGCTAGGTGACATCTAACCAACCTTTAAAAATTATAATTATACGTTCTTGAAGATTAATATTATATTTATATGATATGAAGATAAACATTAGCCTAGAATCTGAGAATATATGAATATACAGTAAAATAACTTTGAAAATATTAGAGAATGTGAGAGAAATTGATCAGTTGGGCACTGATCGAACACAGCTCACTATGGCGGACAGTGCATGGAGTACAAACTTGAAATTTCTCTCAGTCTTTCTACAACCAGGTGAGCAATTAGCACTTTCTACACTTAATTCATGTATTTAACGCGAATTGCATAATATCATAGTTATTTTACTATATAGTGATGATTAATTCACAACGAAATAAAAAGAGAAATGGAAAAATATACAAGGGTGGAGTAGGGTGAGTCTGGAGATGACAAATACATCCCCTGTACATGTTCCAAGATGCCATCAACATTCTTTATCACCACTTTATCACTGTCATCACTCATATTTTCCAGGATCTAACACCATAAAACTATTCTTGTATCTTTATCCGTCATTATCAATAACTAATTATATATAAATCACTAAACACTGGCAGATAAACGTGATAAAATAATCATACAGCAAGGCGATATGTTCTGTTTGTATCGGTTTCAAAATACATATACACACACATACATACTTTACATACATACTTACATACATACATACATACAAATCATATATACATACATGCATACTTACATAAATGATACATATACAGACAAGTGTATATATTTCGACTAATAATTATTCACTGTTTAAAGACTAAAATTAAATTATTTACTAATTGGTAGAATTAAAAGTTATTTACGTTTTACTGGGATAAATTTACGGGTTATATAAATGATTTTGTTTATTATATACAGTTTATGGGAATTATTGTTTTATTATGAAAGGTTTATTTATTATTTACGGTTTATGGAATTATCTTTTATTAACAAGTTATGCAAATTATTTTGTTTTGATTATTATATATGGTTATGTGAATCTACCTCTGCAAGCTTTACCCTGAATAAGCTTTCATGAAGGACGGGAAATGTTCAGTACTACAGTAAGAAAGCTTATTGAGGTGTAGCTAGTGTGTGTGTGTGTGTGTGTGTGTGTGTGTGTGTGTGTGTGTGTGTGTGTGTGTGTATCGAGCTGGCAGGTTATCAATAAAGGCTGTTGAGAAATACCATTAACTACAGCTGTTGACCTAGACTTTTTAACATAGGCCTATAATTGATATACAGTAACGTAGGCCTACGATCGATATAACAGGTCTAGTTGTAATATAGGCCCAGAATCGCTGTAACATGGAAGCTCCAATAGATATATATAGGCCTAGAATCGTTATAAATACAGGACTAGAATCAATATAGGCCTGAATCGATTATAATATAGGCCGACACTTTTAATATAGGCTACAATAGGATCATATGCACACTTACACGGATGAATGGACTCAAGAACGATCGAACTCAAGATTGGACGGACTCAAGATTGGACGGACTCAAGATTGGACGGACTCAAGATTGGACGGACTCAAGATTGGACAGGCGGACTCAAACACGGTTGGATGAACTCAAGAATGGACAGATGAACTCATGCACGGATGGATGGACTCAAGGATGGACTCAAGGACGGACAGGGTAGAACAGGTAGGATAAAAACAGTTCCTACAAAAAATAGAGATATTGAGGGAGTGAGGTGCATAACCCAACCTAACTCAAACCTAATCCTAACCTAACCTTAACAGAGAAACAATTTGTGTGTGTGTGTGACGCCCGTACTGTCAGGAGTAAAGGAGGAGGAGGAGGAGAGAAGAAGAAGAGGAGGAGGGAGTAGAAGGGAGGTGGAGGAGGAAAACAAGGAGAACCACAGGTAAACACACACACAGGTTAATTACTACCAGGTTACCTGTCTTGTCTCACCTGTATGGTATGAGGCCAGGTGTACTTTTGCCTTCAACCATCACTAACATATAACTCTCCCCCCCAATAACCCGGTTCGAATCCCAGTTAAAGGCTAATACTGTTGTGTGTGGATCTGTCTGGTTCTGTCTGTCTCTCTCTGTCTCTCGTTCACACCTGTGCCCCATGATCCGGAACAGACAGACAGACAGACAGACATACAGCCGTTCCATCCACCTGAGGATTATGCACTGTCCAGGTAAGATGGAACACAACACGTGCATAACAACACAAGAGAAGGTGAATCGTGCATGACGCTTCTGTGAATGATTTATGCTCCTCTGCAACCACTGACCCGAGTATATGTGGTGATTGGTGTGTCTGGGTGGTGATTGGTGGTGATTCATGTGTCTGGGTGGTGATTGGTGGTGATTAATGTGTCTGGGTGGTGATTGGTGGTGATTCATGTGTCTGGGTGGTGATTGGTGGTCTTCGTGTCTGGGTGGTGATTGGTGGATTCATGTGGGTCTGGGTGGTGATTGGTGGATTCATGTGTCTGGGTGGTGATTGGTGGTGATTCGTGTGTCTGGGTGGTGACTTGATCTAAGCTGTGTGTGTGTGTTTGTGTGTACAGTATATATGTGTGTGTGTGTGTGTGTGTGTGTGTGTGTGTGTGTGTGTTTATGTACAGTATGTGTGTGTGTGTGTGTGTGTGTTTATGTACAGTATGTGTGTGTGTGTGTGTACAGTATGTGTGTGTGTGGTGATATGTGTGTATGACTGCATAAATATATATATGTGTGTGTGTGGGAGAGGCGGCGCATTAAAGACTTCCATCAAAACTGCGCATGTGGCGAGTCTCAGAGCGCATTAGTAACGACCTTTATCCTGCTTTGAGAAATGTTTTAAGAATTATATAAATGTTCTGGTTGCGACGGTACGTGATACTGTCTCAATGGTATCGTAGTTCTTCTCTTCTTTCTTTATCTCTCTTTCAGTACCCCCCGCTTCAGGTGAGTCAGTGTATAAAACAATGATTCCAAGTGTGTTCAGCAACAGTGATCACACCTGCACACCCTCGAGGCTCCTGGAGGGGAGGTGGGGGTTCACACTGAGGTGGGTAGGGGGTGGTGGTGTCATAATTATGGTTGAGGGGTGAGATAGGAGGGTCACACTTGAGGGTGGAGGAGGAATAGATCACACTTGAGGGTGGTGATGGTGGGGTACCTATTCACAGCTGGTGATTAGGGGAGCACCAACGACCTCCACACCCCCACCCACCCCCCCAACACCCTCTTTACCTCTTGCTCAAGGCACTAACAACCGGCTCCCTTTAACAACCTAATCGACACAGGGGGGGTAAGTTGTTAGGAGATCAGGGCAGGAATATGTTATTTAAGACCCCAGGGCATAAGCGTTTTATATTAGCCATCATGTAATAGTCGTTTGGTCTCGGTCTCCTTGTCATCCGAGACCAGCCAGACCAGGTGTGTGGTTGGCCTTCCTCTGGTTCACTGATTCGGGATTCGGTTCATTGGTTCGGGATTCGGTTAGTTCGGGATTCGGTTCTTTGGGGTCCGGGATTCGTTGGTTCGGGGTTCGGGGTTCGGTTTGTCGGTTTTCGGTTCACATATAAGACACATACATACATACACACATACATACACACATACATACATACAAAAGAGCACACACACACACACACACACACACACACACAACAACGTGGGGTTTAATGGAGTGTAGTGAAGTGTGTCCAGGTAAGGCAGGGAGTCGAACCCGGGATCCCTCACACGTGTCAGCCTAATTGATTCCCCCCCTGAGTCTATAGCCGTCTGTCTGTCTGTCTGTCTGTCTGTTTGTTTAATATATCTATCTATCTATCTATCTATCTATCTATAATTTGCCTTTGGTTTACAGTTAACGGATAATATAGAGAAAAGTCCATTATATCGAGGGTTCACTGGTTCCCTATACAGTGAACCCTGGCGCTGTACTGCAGGTGTGACCAGGGAACCTAACTGATAGTGTTAAGAGAGTGTGAGGGAGAACCAGAGTAACTGTTTTAAATGAATGTGTTTTTATTTTGGGGGGAGGTAGAATAATGGGGAAAACACAAAAATACACCTTGGGGGAAATGTGTGTGTGTGTGTGTGTGTGTGTGTGTGTGTGTGTGTGTGTGTGTGTGTGTGTGTGTGTGTGTGTGTGTGTGTGTGTGTGTGTGTTTGTGTGTGTGTTGTGTGTGTGTGTGATTATTAAAAGACCATTCATGTGTATATCATTGGATCATGTGTACGTGTAAAAGTTGTCTGCCTGCCTGTGTGTACCCCTTTAGCCGTCGTTATATACGTAACCAAGAAGACACACACACACACACACACAGGTACACATACACACAGGTACACACAGGTACATTATTAATTAAGACACCTGCCCAACCTCAACACCTGGTACTTACCTGTTTAACCGCTTCTTTAATAAAGCATTCTACAGGCAGCCTACACACCGGAATTAGGGTAACCCCACCACACCCCCACCATCCCCCACCCCACCACACCCCCACCATCCCCACCCACCCACACACACCCCCACCATCCCCACCACACATCCCCACCATCCCCACCCCACACACACCTCACCATCTCCCCAACACACACCCCTCACCATCTCCCCCCACATACCCCACATCTCCCCACCCCCACCACACACCTCTACCATCTCCCCCACCACACACCTCAACCATCTCCCCACCACATACCTCTACCATCTCCCCCCACCCCCCACCTCCCTACCATCTCCCACCAAACACCTCACCATCTCCCCACCCCACCTCACCAGTCACTGCCTTACCCCAATACCCTGACCTGACCCTGAGCTGTGTGTGTGTGTGTGTGTGCGTGTGTGTGTGTGTGTGTGTGTGTGTGTGTGTGAGTTTACAGTATGGGGGAGGAGAGAAGAAGATATAGGAGGTGGTAGTGAGAGAGAGAGAGAGTGAGGGAAGAGAGAGAGAGGGAGGGAGAGAGAGAGGAGGACGGGAGAGAGAGAGAGTGAGGGAAGAGAGAGAGAGTGAGGGGAGAGAGAGAGGAGGAGAGGGGAGGAGAGAGAGAGAGAGGAGGGGAGAGAGAGAGAGTGAGGAGAGAGAGAGACTGAGGGGAGAGAGAGGAGTGACGGAGAGAAAGAGAGAGGAGGGGAGAGAGAGAGAAGGAGGGAGAGAGAGAGTGAGTGACGGGAGAGAGAGAGTGAGTGACGGGAGAGAGAAAGAGAGAGTGAGGGGAGAGAGAGAGAGTGAGGGGAGAGAGAGTGAGGGGAGAGAGAGAGATTGAGGGAGAGAGAGTGAGTGACGGGAGAGAGAAAGAGAGAGTGAGGGGAGAGAGAGAGAGTGAGGGGAGAGAAGAGAGTGAGGGGAGAGAGAGAGAGGAGGGAGAGAGAGGAGTGACGGAGAGAGAGAGTGAGGACGGAGAGAAAGAGAGAGTGAGGGGAGAGAGAGAGTAGGGGAGAGAGAGACTGAGGAGAGAGAGAGACTGAGGGGAGAGAGAGAGTGAGTGACGGGAGAGAGAGAGAGAGGGAGAGAGGAGTGTTGGAGAGAGAAAGAGAGAGTGAGGGGAGAGAGAGAGAGTGAGGGAGAGAGAGAGAGTGAGGGGAGAGAGAGGAGTGACGGGAGAGAGAAAGAGAGAGTGAGGGGAGAGAGAGAGGAGTGAGGGGAGAGAGAGAGTGAGGGGAGAGAAAGAGAGAGTGAGGGAGAGAGAGAGAGTGAGGGGAGAGAGAGAGAGTGAGGGAGAGAGAGAGACTGAGGGGAGAGAAAGAGAGTGAGTGACGGGAGAGAGAGAGAGAGAGGGGAGAGAAAGAGGAGTGAGGGAGAGAGAGAGAGAGAGGAGGGGAGAGAGAGAGTGAGTGACGGGAGAGAGAAAGAGAGAGTGAGGGGAGAGGAGGAAAATGAGGGGTAGATGAGGGCAAGAGGGGCATAAGAACCACCATCAATCACCATAATGAGTGTTGTTTAGTGGTTCCTCAGGGTGATTTGTACGAGTCTGAACCGGTAGTTTGGTAGTTAGCGGTGAATACAGGTCGTCACGGGGTGGTTGGGTAGTTATGGGTCACTGTTATGTGAGATCCTGTCTATCTATCTGTTTATCTTAGTATATAAAGTGAACCTTTTTCACCACCACCACAACACCACCACTAACCACCACCATCCACACAACAACCACCACCACTACAACTACCACCACCACCACAACAACCACCACCACTACCACTACCACCACCACCACAACAACCACCACCACTACCACTACCACCACAACAACACCACCACTGTAACTACCACTACCACCACAACAACCACCACCACCACAACAACCACCACCACCACAACAACCACCACCACTACCACTACTACCACCACCACTGTAACTACCACCACAACAACCACCACCACTGTAACTACCACTACCACCACAACAACCACCACCACTGTAACTACCACTACCACCACAACAACCACCACCACTACCACTACCACCACAACAACCACCACCACTACTACACAAAAGAACAACCAACACCACTACTACTACCACCACAACAACTACCACCACTGTAACTACCACCACAACAACCACCACCACTGTAACTACCACCACAACAACCACCACCACTGTAACTACCACTACCACCACAACAACCACCACCACCACAACAACCACCACCACTACCACTACCACCACAACAATCACCACCACTGTAACTACCACTACCACCACAACAACCACCACCACTGTAACTACCACTACCACCAACAACCACCACCACTACCACTACCACCACAACAACCACCACCACTACTACTACCACCACAACAACTACCACCACTACTACTACCACAGCAACAACCACCACCACTATAACTACCACTACCACCACAACAACCACCACCACTATAACTACCACTACCACCACAACAACCACCACCACTGTAACTCACACTACCATTCACAACAACCACCACCACTATAACTCACCACTACCACCACTAACAACCACCACCACTATAACTACCACTACCACCACAACAACCACCACCACTGTAACTACCACTCATTACCACAACAACCACCACCACTAATATAATACACACACACTACAGAAGACGTCAAGCTCGCTACAGTGAACTAACCACACTGTAATAATGACGAGGTCTTATTATACCCGCCTCGGTATTGGCTGTGGGTTTTAATATAACTGTGTGTGTGTGTCTGTGTGTGTCTGTGTGTGTGTGTGTGTGTGTGTGTCTGTGTGTGTGTGTGTGTTTTAATATTGACTTAAGGCATGGTATTGGGGGGAGGGAGGTAGAAGGAAGTAGTGATGGGGGAGGAAGGAGAGGTTAGAAAAGGGGTGAGGGGTGAGGTTGGTGGGGAGGGTGAGGTTGGTGGGGGTGAGGCTGGGGGAGGAGGGGTGAGGTTGGTGGGGAGGAGGGTGAGGCTGGTGGGGAGGAGGTGAGGTTGGTGGGGGGAGGTGAGGTTGGGGGGGAGAGGTGAGGTTGGTGGGGGGGAGTGAGGCTGGTTGGGGGAGGAGGGGTGGGTGGGGAGGAGGGGTGAGGGGGAGGAGGTGAGGTTGGTGGGGAGGAGGGGTAGTTGGTGGGGGGGGAGGGTGGTTGGTGGGGGAGGAGGGGTGAGGTTGGTGGGGGAGGAGGGGTGAGGTTGGTGGGGGAGGAGGTGAGGTTGGAGAGGAGGGTGAGGTTGGTGGGGGAGGAGGGTGAGGTTGGTGGGGGAGGTGAGGTTGGTGGGGGAGAGGGTGAGGTTGGGGGTGAGGGGGATGAGGGGTGAGGTTGGTGGGGGTGATGGGGTCAGTGCCGTGTCAACAAGCTGAGGTAGCACTTGACCACGTCTTAATGGTGTCAAGTGAACCATATTGACGGGGGAGGAGGGGAGGGGGTTGTAGTGGGGACGTGATTAGTGTGTTAGGTTAGGTTAGAGTACATTATGAGTACGATGGAATAAAACCCTTGAGTACCATAAATTTATCCCCGAGTACGATGACTACGCACTCTACAACACACCTGGCCTACAACACACCTGGCCATCGTTTATACTATATGTACACAACCTCTAACACACCTGGCCATTATGTTTAAGGCCACACCTGTACACCATGAGCCTTTAAGAGATAAGATAAGATAAGACACGCCTCCATCCGGCCAGCAGCCAATCAATAACATAACACCACTTCCTCGCTTCCGGCTTCCTGACGTCATGCTACCACCCTGTGACGTCACGCTTGGGTTAAATACGTCATGAACCCCTATTGACGTCACGCGGGTATTTTGACATGTGATTCGTTGATTCTCTTTTTGGCGCTTTGACGTCACGATCAGTGTTGACGTTGGATTGGTTAATGTGTCAGGTTAGTGAGTGACGTCATAGTCTTTGTGACATTTGATTCGCCCACGCTGTAATGTTCTTCCTGTGACGTCATTAGGGCATCAGGTAAATATATATGGGAGGGGGATAATTAATGTTTGTCAGCCTTTAATTAGCAAGGTGTCAGCCTCTCCTGACTTGACTGACAGTTTTTGTCAAGGGAGGATGTTTAGACCGGTTCTTTACACACACACACACACACACACACACACACACACACACACACACACACACAATACATCAATTGCTAATGGTCCCACACACCTGACGACTCATTAGAAACAGTGTACACCAAACCTTCCAGTACACACCTGCCAGACACTGTACTCAAATCAATGTCACTTCCTCACCTGTATCGTCAGGTACACACATACACCTGGGTCGACTGGGGGTACTCGCCTGGCAGGTAAATTACAATACAGGTGAGATTAATTACGACAGGTGAGATGAATTACAATACAGGTGAGATTAATTACAATACAGGTGTGATTAATTACAATACAGGTGAGATTAATTACAATATAGGTGAGGTTAATTGCAATAGAGGTGAGGTTAATTACAATACAGGTGAGATTAATTAGAATACAGGTGTGATTAATTACAATACAGGTGAGGTTAATTACAATATAGGTGAGGTTAATTACAATACAGGTGAGGTTAATTACAATACAGGTGTGATTAATTACAATACAAGTGAGGTTAATTACAATACAGGTGAGGTTAATTACAATACAGGTGTGATTATGGCATGTGATTAATTAGTAATTATATGTAGCTTAATATAGGGTACAAGGTATAATTATATACAAGTGTGATTATAGGTAGGTCAGTCGGTATAAGTTTTCAGATATAATTAACTAGAGATTATAGATTGGGCTAGTGTAGGTTGTGGTAGGTTAGGCAGGTTAGGTAGGTTAGGAGGTAGGCAGGTTGTGTTAGGTTAGGTAGATTAGGTTAGGTTAGGTTAGGCTAGGTTAGGGCAGGTTAGGCTAGGTTAGGTTGTGTCAGATTAGGTTAGGCCAGCTAGGCAGGTTGTGGCTAGGCTAGGCTAGATTAGGTTAGGTCAGGCCAGGCCAGGTTAGGCAGGCTTGTGCTGATTAGGCTAGTTGGGCTAGGCTAGGCCAGCAGGCTAGGCTAGATTCGGCAGGTTAGGTTAGGGCAGCTAGGCCAGCAGGCTAGGTGAGATTGTGCCAGGCTAGGCTAGGTTAGGCCAGGCTAGGGAAGCCAGGCTAGGCCAGGTTAGGCAGGCTAGGCCAGATTGTGCTAGGCCAGGCTAGATTAGGCTTGAAGTTGTTAGGTTAGGTAGGCAGGTTAGGCTAGATTAGGCTTGTGTTAGGTAGGCTAGGTTAGGTGTTGATTGAAGGAGGAATATTGATTAGCCAGTCTTACTTCCACCCCTCACTCACTTTTCACCCTCACCCCTCTCCCCCACCCCTCTCACCCTCTGGCTTAATAACACGGGCAAAAACTACTATCACTTGTAATTTTGGTTCCCCTCCCTTGCTCCCTCCCCTCACTCTCCTCCCTTATTTCTCCTTCCTCCTGCAATCAACCTCCCCACATTCAGCCTCCCTCCCCTCACTCCTCTCTCCCTCCTGTCTAACCCCTCACCCTCTCCCCCTCACCCCTCTCCCTCACCCCTCTCACCCCTCACTTTCCTTGTTCATGAAATAGAGTTCCAGCTTCTAGCAACCCAACGGCACCCTAACCTAAACCTAACCCTAACCTAACCCTAACCCTAACATAACCCTAACCTAACCTAACCAAGAGACTCGTTAAACCAGCAAATTAAACTCCCCCAAATTACACACACTTGATATAGCATTATCTTGCCCACAAACGGTCAATTGTACTACTACTTAAAAGGGGTGGTTAAGTGTGGTGGTAACTACTTATTGGGATGGTTAAGTGTGGTGGTAACTACTTATTAGGATGGTTAAGTGTGGTGGTAACTACTTATACTTAACTACTTCACTATTAGACGACACATATAATAATGTTTTGTATGGTTAAAGCCAGACGATTTTCTTCTGTACACACACACACACACACACACACACGTGTTTACAGTTCCATCACCATTGAACTAATAATAAAAAGTTCCTTCAAAGTTGTGTTAAAGTTTATGTGTGTGTGTGTGTGTGTGCTTACGTAACTGTGTGTGTGTATGTATGTATGTATGTATGTATGTATGTATGTATGTATGTATGTATGTATGTGTGTGTGTGTGTGTGTGTGTGTGTGTGTGTGTGTGTGTGTGTGTGTGTGTGTGTGTACGTAATTGTGTGTGTGTGTGTGTGTGGTTGGGTGTGCTTAGTGACTGTGTGTATGCTTGCGTAATTGTGTGGTGTGTGTGTGTGGTTGGGTGTGCTTGTGACTGTGTGTATGCTTGCGTAATTGTGTGTGTGTGTGTGTGTGTGTTAAAGCGTGGTGGTGATGACCTGAACCTTTACTGAGGGTGCAACAACCATTACCACTACTACTTACATCACCACCATCACCACCATCATCACCGTCACCATCACCATCATCACCACCACCACCACCACCACCACCACCATCATCACCGTCAACATCACCATCATCACCACCACCACCACCACCACCACCACCACCACCATCATCACCGTCACCATCACCATCATCACCACCACCACCACCATCATCACCGTCACCACCATCATCACCACCACCACCACCACCCACCACCATCATCACCGTCACCATCACCATCATCACCACCACCACCACCATCACCGTCACCATCACCATCATCACCACCACCACCACCATCATCACCGTCACCATCACCATCATCACCACCACCATCACCATCACCATCATCACCGTCACCACCACCACCATCATCACCGCCAACCATCATCACCGCCACCGCCACAACCACCATCACCACCATCACCAACACCACCATCATCACCATCACCACCACCACCACCATCATCACCGTCACAACCATCATCACCGCCACCGCCACAACCACCATCACCGCCACCGCCACACCACCATCCACCACCACCATCATCACCATCACCATCATCACCGTCACCATCACCATCACCACCACCGCCACACCATCACACTCACCACCATCACCACCACCACCATCATCACCATCACCACCACCACCACCATCATCACCGTCACCATCACCATCACCACCACCGCCACCACCATCACCGCCACCATCATCATCACCGTCACCGCCACCACCACCACCACCATCATCACCATCACCACCACCACCACCATCATCACCATCATCACCACCACCATGTAATAATAGGATGGTCAGTATTATCACGGGTCAATGAGTAGTAGTGAGGGGCGGGTGGACGTGGGGTAACGTGGGCGTGGGTGGTGACGGGCAACGTGGGCGGGTGGTGACGTGGGCGGTAACGTGGGCGTGGTGGTGACGGGCGTGTGGTGACGTGGGCGTGGTGACGTGGGCGGTAACGCGGTAGTGACGTGGGCGTGGGTGGTGACGTGGGCGTGCGTGGTGACGTGGGCGGTAACGTGGGCGTGGGAGTGACGTGGCCATGGTGGTGATGTGGGCGGGTGGTGACGTGGGCGTGGGTGATAAAGTGGGCGTGGGTGGTGACGTGGGCGTGGGTGGTGACGTGGGCGTGGGTGGTGACGTGGGCGTGGGTGGTAAAGTGGGCGTGGGTGGTGACGTGGGCGTGGGTGGTAAAGTGGGCGTGGGTGGTGAGGTGGGCGTGGGACGTGGGCGGTAGTGACGTGGCGTGAGTGGTGATGTGGGCGTGGGTGGTGACGTGGGCGGGTGGTGACGTGGGCGGGTGGTGATGTGGGCGTGCGTGGTGACGTGGGCGGTAACGTGGGCGCGGGTAGTGACGTGGGCGTGAGTGGTAACGTGGGCGTGGGTGCTTAGGCGTGGGTGGTGACGTGGGCGTGGGTGGTGACGTGGGCGTGGGTGGTAACGTGGGCGTGGTGGTGACGTGGGCGTGGGTGGTGACGTGGGCGTGGGTGGTGATGTGCGGGTGTTGGGCGTGCGTGGTGACGTGGGCGTAACGTGGGCGTGGGTAGTGACGTGGGCGTGGTGGTGATGTGGGCGTGGGTGGTGATGTGGGCGTGGGTGGTGGGCGTGGGTGGTGACGTGGGTGGGTGGTGACGTGGGCTGGGTGAAGAGGTAAACACTGTTAATATACGTATTACGACAACCTTGACATTTGTGACTGTTTGATAACACTCTTTGGTACCTCTCTCTCTTTTCTTCTCTCTCTCTCTCTCTCTCTCTCTCCAATATCCCCACCCCCTCAGGAGCCCCCTCACAATCATTCATTCAGTACGTAGAAACCATCAATGAACGTAGTAGTAGTATTAGTAGTAATAGTAGTAGTAGTAGAGCAGAAAACCTTCCACCAAGACTGGGAGGGATGGGACTAACTAATCAGAGGAGATTGCTGACTCTGAACATCAAAATTCACTTAAGCTCACGGCAGCCCTCACTGAAGAATGCAACAGGGAAGTGGACACCAGCGATTAATAAGATCCGTAGGTCCATTACAACAGATCCTGCAGGTTCAAATTTGACAAAAAAGTAGCTATAGCGCAGGAGTGGATCGAACTGGTTAACTACGTTACCGATAAGGGCAAATGGTTTCGGCCTTAACAAACAAGAATTTACAGATGCCATTGCTCTAAGGTGCGGTTGGCCAGTAGATGGTTTGCCCTCCCAATGGTGTGTGGCTCTTCCTATGATAGCGATCACGCCATGGTCTGCAAGAAGGGGGCACATACCATGACAGTGAGATCTCACAGCAAATATGTTGAAGGAAATCTGCCGGACGTCATGGTAGAACCGACCTCCTTCCACTGGATGGCGAGATCTTCCAACACAGGACTTCAAACACATCTAACGAAGCCCGGGCGGTCGGTGCTCGAGGATTCTGGATGCGGACAGCGACCCTCCGACATCAGGATTTTTGATCCCATGGCCCTTTGTCACGTAACCTAGCTCTCGATGCTGCACATAGGAGGAACGAGAACGACAAAGAAGGATATGGGAGAGAATTCAAATGTTGATCAAGGCAGCTTCACTCCTCTAGTGTTCACAACCTCTGGTGGGATGGGCCCAAGTGCAAGATGTTTCTACGCCAGACTCGCGGAGCTGATCTCGAACAGAAGCAGCAGCCCAGAGTTATGTTACAGCCTGGATGAGATGTCGACTGTCCTTCTCTCTCCTTCGGTCGGCTTTGCTCTGCCTCAGGGGAACGAGAGCGTCTGCCCCTACTCCGACAACTGCTGCAGATATTGACTATGAGGCTACAGTCACTGAATGCCGCATAGATCTGCGGCTCAACTAACTCAACACAGATAGGATAGCTTCTTATGTATTAGGATATTTAATATTAAGGTAAATAAATGGTGGCGAAGGTGTGGCTATTGGGGGAGGCTGGAGGCCACGTTTAAAAGAAAAGTAGTAGTAGTAGTAATAGTAGTAGCTCTTCCTATTCCGTAAACAAAACCAAATATCGTGGAGCTGTGTATGGCAACATCACTTCCGGCAGACGGTGACCAACGTGTCTAATGTGATTAAAGCATAGTCCGTCCGTCTGTCCGTCTGTCTGCCTCTCGTGTATGTGTCTGCACACCTGTTATTACCTAACCTAACCTAACCATCCAACTATCACCGCCTGTCTGTTGTTTTTTTCATTTATTGGCACCCCCGTACATCCTTGTGTAAGGTGAAGCGCAGAACTGTTTACAGCGCCCAACAGGGAAGCATGCTAAGTTCATGCTTGCCTTTATGTCTCATGAGTCAAGGGCGTAGAAGCCTGAAGAGTCAAGGGCGTAGAAGCCTGAAGAGTCAAGGGCGTAGAAGCCTGAAGAGTCAAGGGCGTAGAAGCCTGAAGAAGAGACAAGGGCGTAGAAGCCTGAAGAGTCAAGGGCGTAGAAGCCTGAAGAGTCAAGGGCGTAGAAGCCTGAAGAGTCAAGGGCGTAGAAGCCTGAAGAGTCAAGGGCGTAGAAGCCTGAAGAGTCAAGGGCGTAGAAGCCTGAAGAGTCAAGGGCGTAGAAGCCTGAAGAGACAAGGGCGTAGAAGCCTGAAGAGTCAAGGGCGTAGTAGCTCGGAAGAGACAAGGGCGTAGAAACCTGAAGAGACAAGGCGTAGAAGCCTGAAGAGTCAAGGCGTAGAAGACACTGGAAGAGTCAAGGGCGTAGAAGCCTGAAGAGACAAGCGGCGTAGAAGCTCGAAGAGTCAAGGGCGGAAGCCTGAAGAGACAAGGGCGTAGAAGCCTGAAGAGTCAAGGGCGTAGAAGCCTGAAGAGTCAAGGGCGTAGAAGCCTGAAGAGTCAAGGGCGTAGAAGCCTGAAGAGACAAGGGCGTAGAAGCCTGAAGAGTCAAGGGCGTAGAAGCCTGAAGAGTCAAGGGCGTAGAAACCTGAAGAGTCAAGGGCGTAGAAACCTGAAGAGTCAAGGGCGTAGAAGCCTGAAGAGTCAGTGGTTTATGTCATCAAGTTATTGGAAGCTCCAACAACTTGTCCCTGAATACGAATTCGCAACTTTCGACTTACACCAGGTACCTACTGTACTGCTAGGGGAACAGGGACTAATGGGGGCTAGGAAGGGTGTCCAAACAACTGCCACCGGCCCGGGAATCGAACCCGTGACATCTCGCTTGAGAGGCAAGAACGGTACCGCTTCTACCACCGGTCCCCTGTGTGTGTGTGGGTGATAAAGGTGGTGGTGGCGGCAGGTGGTAAGGTCACTCCAGCTGGCTCCACTAAACAGGATCCTGATGACATAAGCGAAGGTCGAGTGTTTAATGGAGTATTGTGGAGCAGAGGGGTGATGGGGGGGGAGGTGGAGAGAAGGAGGGAGTGATGGAGAGGGGGAGAGAAGACGGAGAGGGGGTAGAGAGGAGAGGGCTAGGGTGAAGGCGCTGACACTCCTAATAGACTGACACCTGACATCCATTTGTGCTGACAGTAACAGTTATAATTCACCCTTGCTGACAATTTTATCAGGTTATGTCTGACATCCTTCCACTCCTCCCTATATAGCTGACATCTTCTGACGGTCGCCTCTGATGACAGTTACCACCCTGGCTGACAGATCTGATAGGCTGCCAGATGTCCGGCTGATTAACATCATTAGGTCAGTCAGGGCGGAAGGAAGGTCGCCCGGATATGTGTGGTTTCCGTCCGCCGACCCAGACAGACAGACAGACGGACAGACGGACGGTAATTAAAGGGAAGGTGGTCTCCTACGCCAGGCACTGTACTCGATCACCTTCACTTCCTCAACTGTAACGCCAGGTACAACCATTAATCAGTGAATCTTCCTCTGTATCTCTCCTCCTCTTCCTCCTAATCTTCCTCTTCCTCCTCCTTCGTGCTGTTGCTATTCTCTCTCTCTCACATTTATTCTCCCCAACCTTCTCCCCAGTCCCGTCTCTCCCCTCCCCCCTTCTCACTCCCTCTCCCTCACTACACTCCCCCTTTCATTATACTCCCATCTCCCCTTTTCCTCACCCCTCCCACCTAGGCCTACTCCTCCTTCCCCCACAGCAGGTGTGAGAGAGAGAGGGAGGGGGAGGGACAGGTAAGATGAACCGTGCAACAGCTCTGTTAGAATCAGCCCCCTCTATAATTTCATTTCATTCCCCCCACATACCGGGGGGGAGGAGGGCAGGGGGTTGTAGGCTTGCAAAGAGAAAGAAGAAAAATAAAAGTATAGAGAGAAAGAGAGAGAGAGAGAGAGAGAGAGAGACACTGCACACCTTTGCAGGGAGGCTAGACTATCACCCGGCCTCTCTTTATATAGCTGCCCTCCTCCCCCGCTTCTCCCCTTCATCCACCCACACCTCTCCCCTCACCCACATCCTCCTCTCTTCCCACATCCTTTACCTTCCTGCTCCCCACCCTCCCTTGTCCCTCCCACCTTCCACCTCTTTACTTACTCTCCCCTACTCCCACCCTCCTATTTCATTTCTCCCCACTTTCTCCCTCCTTGAAGTTTCCTCTCATTTCCCTCCCTCTCCCCATTCCCCCACCTCCATTACATAACAGACAACCAACCTGTCTGGTCTGGCTAAGAAGTTAGGGTAAGAAGGAACGCTGTATTACTCACATTGGTATGGGAGGGTATGGAGCAGGTGTGGGTGGGCGGGAGGCAGGGTGTGGGTGGGCGGGAGACAGGGTGTGGGTGGGTGGGTGGGCCTTAGAGATATGGTGAGAGTTGGGCGGAAGCGTGGTGGTTTTAAGTTGTTCGAGAGTGGGTGTGGGGTGGAGACAGGGTGTGTGTGGGTGGGTGGGTGGGCTAGATGGAGCTCAGGTTAGGTTAGTATAGCTTACGTTGGCTTATGTTAGGTAATATTAACGATTAGATTAGCTTAGATTAGTTTAAGCTAAGTCACATTAACTTACCTTAATATTTTATCTTTAAGTCAATCAACTTAAGTCACATTTACCTTACGATCTTTTAAAAAAAACCTTTAATTAAACCATCCTCTTAAGGCACCATTAAACCCTTTACAGACGCCACTAACATACACCACAGTACCATCTGGATCTCAGGTGACCGACTCAACACCTCAGGAATTCATTAAGACCAGGTAGATAGATGGAGTGTGGGAATTACCTGATACCTGATACCTTACACTGTCCAAAACACAGGTAAGTGATTCTAATTATGTTGGAAGTACCTGATACCTTATACCTACACCTTAGATCTATACTGTCCAAAACACAGGTAAATGACTCTAATTATGTACAGGTGTTAAGTCTCTTGTTGTTAAGTCTGGTCAGGTCAGGTCAGGTTAGGTTAGGTTAGGTGATTATATTATTATTTTTATTTACTAACTTAACTTTCGTCTAGGATAAGTGACTTTATAAATTAATTATTTATTTATCATTTATTTTTATTAGTATTTTATTCATATTTATTATTATTATTTATTACACACTGACACTACTGAAGTAAGATAGAGTTTTATTTAATATTTATTTTATTAATGACGTCTCAGGTTGCTTATTATACCCCCCCCCCCCCTTTTTATTGTGGGGTAAGTGGTGAGCTCAAGTGTGTGTCTGTCTCTTTGTTTGTCTGTCTTTGTTATGGTTGCATCTAAAATCTAGGTACACACACACACACACGTTCTCCCACGCCCACACACATTCTCCCACGCCCACACACGCTGTCTCACGCCCAAAAATTAAGAACTAACTGACCAGGTTCCAGTAATCTTCGTGGGCGGGACGTGTAGAAGTTATTTAAGACCCTGTTCAGTATGCCTTGTGTCAGCTGGTTGTAGTCACTGTCAGCAGGTTACTGTTACTGTCAGCAGGCTCTCTCTCTCTCTCTCTCTCTCTCTCTCTCTCTCTCTCTCTCTCTCTCACACACACACACTTATTAAAATATAATTCAATCTCTTTTTCGTCAATATATCACAAATTATAAATAAAATCTTACTATATATATATTCATTAAAATCTCACTAATATATATAATATAATTTTATGACACTAGTATATCGTCTCCATAGCAACGGGGGAGTTTGTTTACATTTTCCAGCCAATCAGAGTGGGTGAATATCCTCTGTTTAAACACTAAGAACCCCCTCTGCTTGTGATTGGTTAGTTGTGCTTGATGTCGTCACAGTTTTGACAAATCGTGCGTCCAATTACCTTCCAGCGTGAGAAATGGCGGGAAACTCGAGGATAACGAATGACATCTCAGAATCTTTTATAAATGACGATGGTAAGTGAGGCTAACGAGGAAGGTCTGGTTAAGAGATTCATTGCATCCATTAGTCACAAGTGTTTTCAAAAATGTATCAACAACGAGACACAGTACTACATTATACGCTACGCTTCTATTGGTCTGGTGATTGATGACGTCAAAGTCCAATACGATATCTGATTGGTTGATTTTTCTTAGGTGGTGCTAGCCAATCAGAGTAGGCCATTTAGGATGAACCACCTGTGTAAACGACTTTAAATCAATTGTTAGCGCATTAAGGGAATTAAATAGAGTTTTAGGCTATTGATTATATATTAATTAGGTGGTGGGGAGGGGTAGATTATGGGGGGAGTGAGAGGGGGTAGGAGGAGTGAGAGGGGAATTGGGAGGGGAGGGGGGGAGGAAGGAGTGAGAGAGTGGGGGATGGATGAATGGTGATAATGATAAGTGACTGACCCACACACTCTCATTACCACACCTGTTTAATCACTGACGCAGGTGTGTGCAATACATCCCCCCCACGTCAGAGGACAAATGGCGTATCCTGAAGGTCTCCTGCCAGGGGGCGTGGGACCTACTGAATAATTTTATGAGGGTGTCAACATTAACTGGTGGTGGGGTGGTGGGGGAGGGGGTGATGGGAGAGGGGGTGGTGGGGGAGAGGGGGGTGATGGGGGAGAGGGGGTGGTGGGGAGAGGGGATGGTGGGGGGGGTGGTGGGGGGAGGGGTGGTGGGGAGAGGGGATGGTGGGGGAGTGGGGTGGTGGGGAGAGATGGTGGTGAGAGGGGGGAGGGGGGGGGAGGGGATGGTGGGGGAGAGGGGGTGGTGGGGGGAGAGGGGATGGAGGGGGGAGGGGGTGGTGGGGGGGAGAGGGATGGTGGGGGAGAGGGGGTGGTGGGGAGAGGATGGAGGGAAGAGAAGAGGGGTGGTGGGGGGAGAGGGGGGTGGTGGGGGAGAGGGGGGAGAGGGGGGGGGGGTGGGGGGAGAGGGGGTGGTGGGGAGAGGGGGTGAGTGGGGGGGAGAGGGGGTGGTGGGGGAGAGGGGGGGGTGGAGAGGGGTGGGGAGGGGGTGGGGAGGGAGAGGGGGTGGTGGGGGGGGGGGTGGGGGGGGGGGTGGGGGAGAGGGGGGTGGGGAGGGGGGAGAGGGGGGGTGATGGGGGGAGAGGGATGGGGGTGTGGGAGGGAGAGGGGGTGGGGGGGGAGAGGGGTGGGTGGGGGGGAGAGGGGGGTGGGGGGGGGTGGTGGGGAGAGGGGTGGGGGGAGAGACGGTGGGGAGAGGGGGGGAGGGAGTGGGGGGGAGAGAGGGTGGTGGGGAGAAGGGGTGGGGGAGAGGGGTGGAGGGAGAGGGGGGTGGGGAGAGGGGGGTGGAGGGGAGAGGTGGGAGGAGGTGTGAAGCAGTGATCCCCCCCCACCACCCCCCAAACAGATAGGGCCTCAAAAACGACCTGTCGACTACACACACACACACACACACACACTCACACACACACACACACACACACACACACACACACACACACACACACTTGTTTTCCTACATAATCTTTATTTTCCCGGGTGGAGGCAGGGGTCCAGGTGGTGACCATCTCATCTTTCCTCTCCTCCTCTTCTCTCTCCTCTCCTCATCTCCCTTCTCCTCCTCCTCCTCCCTCTCTCTCTCTTCCCCTCTCCTCCATCTTCCTCTTCTCTCCTCCTCCTCCACATCTCCTCCCCTCCTCACCTTCCTCTTCTAGTCCTCCTCCTCTCTCCTCCATCTCCTCCCTCTTTCCTCCTCCTCCACAGCTACAAGCATTGCTGCCCTGGCTTGTGGTGCTGTTACTAAGCTTACCTGAGAGGGGAGGGTGAGAGGGGTGAGAGGGAGGGTGTGGAGAGGTGTGGGTGAGAGTGAGAGGAGGTGTGGAGTGAGAGGAGGTGTGGGTGAGGGGAGGGTGTGGGGTGAAGGAGAGGGAGGTGTGGGGGTGGGAGGGTGAGGGAGGGTGAGAGGGTGTGGGTGAGGGAGGGTGTGGAGTGAGTGGGAGGTGAGAGGGAGAGGTGTGGCGTGAGAGGGAGAAGGGTGTGTGGAGGGAGGTGTGGGGTGGGAGAGGGGAGGTGGGGGGAGTGTGGAGGGAGGGGAAGGAGGTTGGGTGAGAAGGAGGGGTGTGGGTGAGAGGGAGGTGGGTGAGGGGAGGGGTGAGGGGAGGGGTGGGGATGTGGTGGTGGGGAGGGGTGTGGGTGGGGGAGAGGTGTGGTGGGAGGGAGTGGGAGGGGTGTGGAGAGGGAGACCGAATGGTAAATAGGGGTAAGAGGGGAGCAATTAGGGGGGAGGGATTAAGGGGAAAATAGGGTGGAGGAGTGAAGCCTGGGGAGAGATTTACACAGAGGGGAGGAGGTGAGAGACAGTGAGAGAGAGAGAGAGAGAGAGAGAGGGAGAGAGAGACAGAGAGAGAGAGAGACAGTGAGAGAGACAGAGAGAGAGACAGTGAGGAGTGAGGTAGACAGTGAGAGAGAGAGAGAGTCTATAATATTCTTGTGTTCTTGTGTGTGTGTGTGTGTGTGTGTGTGTGTGTGTGTGTGTGCATGTGTCTTGACTAACTGTGATTATACTGGTTCTCTCTCTCTCTCTCTCTCTCGTATTCATCATCATTCTATTCTTTCCCTTCCCTCTTCTCCCTTTTTATCCCCTCCTCCTACCTCCCCACTCTCCCCTCCCCCCCACTCAGCCCCCAACCACCAATTAGGGCTACCATTAATAGCATCTTAGGAGCAATTATATAGTTACCTGTGTTTACATCCTGGGGGAGGGGGGGAGGAGGGGTTGGGGAGGGAAGGCCAGGGGAGAGTAGGAGGGAGGGACTAGAGGCAGAGGAAAAGACAGACAGACAGACAGACAGACAGACATCACATATACTGGGGAAGAGGGTGCAGGGGGGTCGTTGACAAGCACTCACTGCATATCTCCTCTTTTTATTCCTTCTTCTCCTCCTCCATGTCCATCTTCCTCCTCCTTATCTTCCTCTTCCTCCTCCAGTATTTCATCTACCCTTCCCCTAAACTCAAAAAAACGAGAGAGAGAGATAAGAGACAGGAAAAAACCCCAGAAAACTGTGCAACATCCTGACCGCCTCCATTATCAGCCCTGAGATAATGAGTACACACTGACTGAAGAAAAACTGGCTCACTTATTGAAAACTACCACCACTACCATCATCACTACCACCACAACTACTACCACTACAAATACTACCACTACCACCACAACTACTACTACTACCACCACAACTAATACCATTACCACTACAACTACTTTTTTTATTTTATTAAAGTGTGGCCTCCAGCCTCCACCAATAGCCACACCTTCGCCACCATTTTATTACCTTAATATTAAATATCCTAATACATAAGTAGCTATCCTAGCTGTGTTGAGTTAGTTGAACCACAGATCTATGCGGCATTCAGTGACTGTAGCCTCATAGTCAATATCTGCAGCAGTTGTCGGAGTTGGGGCAGAAGCTCTCGTTCCCCTGAGGCAGAGCAAAGCCGACCGAAAGAGAGAGAAGGACAGTCGACATCTCATCCAGGCTGTAACATAACTTCTGGGCTGCTGCTTCTGTTCGGAGATCAACTCCGCGAGTCTGGCGTAGAAACATCTTGCACTTGGTCCCATCCCACCAGAGGTTGTGAACACTAGAGGAGTGAAGCTGCCTTGATCAACGTTTTGAATTCTCTCCCCATCTGCCCTTCTCTTGTCGTTCTCGTTCCTCCTATGTGCAGCATCGAGAGCTAGGTTATGGTGACATGCGGCCATGGGATCAAAAATCCTGATGTCGAAGAAAGCTCGCTGTCCCAGCGTCCAGAATCCTCGAGCACTGACGTCCACATGGGCTTCGTTTGATGTGTTTGAAGTCCTGTGTTGGAAGATCTCACCATCCAATGGAAGGAGGGTCGGTTCTACCATGACATCCCGGTAGACTTCCTTCAACATATTTGCTGTGAAATACCTTACCTCGTCATGCCTCATGCATATGAAGCCCCCCTTCTTGCACACCATGGCGTGATCGTCATCATAGGAAGAGCCACACACACATTGGGAGAGCAAACCTTCTACTGGCCGACCATACCTTAGAGCAATGGCATCTGTAAATTCTTGTTTATTAAGACTGAAACCATTTGCCCTTGTCGGTAAAGTAGTTAACCAGTTCGAGGCGCCCACCTCCTGCACTATAGCTACCTTTTTTTTCAAATTTTCTGGTACCTGCAGCAATAGTTGCTGCAACTTATCATTTTGGCAGTGCTGTCGATCTGTCGTAATGGACCTACGAATCTTATTTACTTCGCTGGTATCCACTTCCCCTGTTGCATTCTGGGCTATTATGTGGTCGTGAGGGCTGCCGTGAGCTTAAGTGAATTTTGATGTTCAGTGGCAGCAATCTCCTCTGGATTTGTTAGTCCCATCCCTCCCAGTCTTGGTGGAAGTGCAAGAAGTGCTCTTTCTGCTGGGGTTAAGTCAGGGTGTTTCACTAATTTGGGAATGAACTTGACACTGATAGCTTCTTCCAAGGGTGGAGGGGTCCGATATCAGGGATAGTACGCATCAGGTAGTTCCAACGATGCTTGACTCCATGGGTGAATGCAGCAAAGGCCGCATGTGGCTCTGTGTTAGCAATCTCAGACAGAGCTTGGATTTCACTAACCCACTCATTCACCTTTCCCGCTACGTACTCGGTCTTGAAGTCCGTAGTGCCAATTACTGCGCCTAGATGTCTTTGGCCGTCCTTAGTTATTTTGACCTCACTTCCGCCAAAAACCTCCAATGCCCGTTCATAATGTTCTGGCTTCACGATGAGGAAGGATTTGCTGGCGTTTGGGTGGTACCCTATTTGTGGACCTCGCGATGTTACCAGGTCCCACCACTTTTTGATGTCCTCCACTTTTCCTGCTCCTGTGAGGTCATCAGCATATGCCACTTGTTTGACCCCAGTTGTTTCAAACTTTATTTCTTGTTGGAGCACTGATAGGCCAATTGCATACATTGCCATTGCAACAGGGTCCCCCTGTGTTGTTCCCTCGGTTGACTGTAAGATGGTATCACCTCTTAGAGCCTTGTTGTTTACTATGTAGAGGTCTGATGGATTCCTATACGAATTTTCAACATACATCGCAAAGCTTGGACAGTTGATCTTGATGTTGTGCAGTGCAGCCTTGCGGTTAAGTATGTTGAATGCGTTTGAAGCATCCACCAGGAGAACGGCCTCACAATCACGCTGCTCAAATATCAATCTCATGGCGTGAATGGCCGCCTCCCCACCAGCCTGGTGGCCAGCACACACTTGTAGGTTCCCTGCTGCTGCCCTGACATCATCCTTTACCACCTCCATTATACACTTTCCGATGATCCGCCTCAGCACTTCCCCCACCCCTATAGGTCTACATCCTGGTTTCTTTTCCAGAGGAATAAGGCGGCAGGCCGTCAGGGCCTGGAGGTGATGGCAGCAAGAGGATGCAAGCTTTCTTGCAAGGGCGGCAATGGCAGTGCAGAGATCGCTTGCTACAGGGCCAAACTTGTTTGTGCTGAGGATGACTCTCCCACCGTTTGCATCCAGACCTGAAGGGCCGGCTCCGCCTCGAGTCTTCAGTGCCTTTTTCCACACCATCTCTCCTGTTATTTTCTCGAACAGGACAGCGTTTGGTGGGATATAAGCACCCTGGAGCCTGATGCCTTCATCTTCGCTTGCAGGGGGATGTTTCTCTTTCAATAGTTTTAATGTCGCTCTGTTTATTGGCATCACTCCACCGGAGGATTCATGTGTGAGAGATCTTACCGCGAGAGACACTTTTCCCACACGCATTTTGTTTCCAAATTGTCTTGCCACGTCATCGGTGTTTTGCTTTCCGTCACCCGTAGATTTTAGTCTCTCCTGCAGTGTTCTTGCTTCACATAGGAGATCATCTAGGGCCCCAGTCTGCCACATTGTCAACCTTCTCTTCATTGCTGCCACATTTTCTTTGTGCTTAGCCTTTGTGTGTGTCCTCTGACAAAATAGATGTGGTATTATTGCCAGTATTTGAAGAGCTAGGGGGGCGAGGAAGCGGTCCTGAGTGTAATCAGTCATGAAGTGAGTCATCTCCCGAATCATTTCTTTGGTGGCCGCACACTTGGGTGGGTCAAATAAGTTAGCGGGCGACCACTTGACAATTTCTGAGTAGGTTTCTTTGACCCATATGTCTGCATTTTCCATCGACATACCATTCCACTAAGGTGGCTGTCTATCATTCTCCTCGTGGACACCTGCTACTAAGGGAGCAGCATTTATTAGTACTACATTTTCAGGGTGAGTAGACTCACTGCTATCATTTCCGATATCATCAGGTGGTTGGGTCCCGGCGATATCCACTGTGGCCACCTGTGTCGGTTCCCTGCGACGTGGGTTCCGACACTGGTCTAGCTTCCTGCAATCCACACATGGTCGGTTGTTTCTCGCACAAACACAATTTGTGCAGTTTTGGTTCGGGCTAGCACAGACGCAGCAGAGAATGTTACTAGGCATAGTGAACAGCACCTTGGGCGACAGTTACGGCCGCCTCCGAACATCTGATTTAGTCCCAGGCACAAGATTATACTGGTTCTTATGAGGGAAGGGCAGAGAGGTGACAGGCTGGACTGCTGTGTCCAGGTAGTAGGGGCATACGTGCGCGCGTGGGTGTGTAGGCTACCCCGCCCCCCAAAGGGCGACCATCCATACGTCAGAATGATACACTATGGACAAGAATTCGTCACACCAAGCACTTGTTTACATATCCTTGGCACAAATAACCACTATTTATATGGTCTCACTGGTGTAATATCAGTTATATATACTCACTTGGTTCGGTCGGTATCTCTACATGCAGTGTCCAAGCATTAAGGTGGGAGGCGATCATGATGGGAGACCCCTCGGCCCCATAGGCGAGGAGTCTCGAGACCACCCCTGGCCAAAGCAGGCTCTATCGACACCGACTGGCCCGAGCTCATGTTATTCCAGACTGACTCCAGCGCCGCCAGGTCACCACTCTGCCAGGATCGCCGTGAACACACGGAATATTTACATAATTTATGCCAAGTGATGAGAAGAACTCTTGGTGGCAATGCTTAGGGTGACATCCATACTCACCGGACACATTGTTAACCCCGCCTCCCACACAGCCAGTATATCCCCACCACAGCCCTTTTAGATCTACTACTACTACTATTAAATGCCTGGATGATGCTGTCAGCGAATTTATGTATTGTATATTTACACAGTAAATAAATGGTATGAAGGTGTGGCTATTGGGGAGGCTGACATGTTAGTAAAAAAAAAACTACAACTACTACTACTACCATTTTTTTTTTTTTTTTTTTTTTTTTTTTTTTTTTTTTTTTAAGAAAACGTGGCCTCCAGCCTCCCAATAGCCACACTTTCTGCCACCATTTATTTACCTTATTATTAAATATCCTACTACAGTTGCCAACTATCCTATCTGTGTTAAATTAGTTGAGCCGCGAGATCGGCGCGTGCATTCGGTGACTGTAGCCTCATAGTCGATATCTGCAGCAGTTGACGGAGAGGGGCAGAAGCCTCGTTCCCTGAGGCAGAGCAAAGCCGACCGAAGGGAGAGAGAAGGATAGTCGACATCTCATCCAGGCTGTGACATAACTTCTGGGCTGCTTCTGTTCGAGATCAGCTCATGGAAGTCTGGCGAGAAACATCTTATGCTTTTGGGGCCCATCCCACCAGAGGTTGTGAACACTCAGCGGAGTGAAGCTGCCTTGATCGACATTTCGAATTCTCTCCCATATGCCCTTCTCTTTGTTGTCGTTCTTGTTCCTCCGGTGCAGCATCGAGAGTTGTGTTTACGTGACAAAACGGCCATGGATCAAAAATCCTGATGCGTCGGCGAAGGCTCGCTTGTCCCCGCCCAGAATCCCTTTGAGCACTGACGTCCACACGGGCTTCGTTAGATGTGTTTGAAGTCCTGTGTTGAGGATCTGCCATCCAGTGAAGTTGGAGGGTCGGTTCTACTATGACGTCCCGGCAGGTTTCTCTCAACATATTTGCTGTGAGATCCCTTTACCCTCGGCCATGCCTCATGCATATGAAGCCCCTTTCTGGTAAACCATATGGCGTGATCGCCATCATAGGAATAGGCCACACACGGTCAGAGGGCAAACCATCTATCAGCCAACCGCATTTTAGAGCACGGCATCTGTAAATTTTGCTTGTTAAGGCTGGGAAACCATTTGCCCTTATCGGTAACGAAGTTAACCAGTCTTCGAGGCGCCTACCTCCCGCGCTTATAGCTTACTTTTTGTCAAATTTTCTGAACCTGCAGCATTAGTTGCTGCAACATGTCATTTGGCAGTGCTGCTGATCTGTTGTAATGGATCTACGGATCTTATTAACTTCGCTGGTGTCCACTTCTGTTGCATTCTGGGCTATTATGGTTGGGGTGAGGGCTGCCGTGAGCTTATGAATTTTGATGTTCAGAGTCACAATCTCCCTCTGATTAGTTAGTCCCATCCTCCCCAGTCTTGGTGGAAGTGCAAGAAGCGTTCTTTCTACTGGGGTTAAGTCGTGGTGTTTCACTAGTTTGGGAAATGAAACTTGACACTGATTGCTTCTTCCAAAGGGTGGAGGAGGGCTGATTCAGGATGGTACGACAGGTAGTTCCAACGATGCTTGACTCTATGTGTGAAATGCCGCAAAGGTTGCATGTGGCTCTGTGTTAGCAATCTCCGATAGAGCATGGATTTCATCCCACCTGTTCAATTCTTCTACGCATCGGGTCTTGAAGTCCGTGAGCCAATTACCGCGCCTAGATGTCTTTATCGCCCTTAGTTATTTTTGACTCACTTTCGCCGAAAATCTCCACAAGCCCGGATCATAATGATCTGCTTCACGATGAGGAAGGATTTGCTGGCGTTTGGGTAAAATTATTTGTGGTCCCTGATGTTACCACAGGTCCCACCACTTTTGGATGTCCCTCCACTTTTCCTGCTCCTGTGAGGTCATCAGCATACTACAACTACTACTACTACCATTACTACCTCCACAACTACTACCATCATCACTACCACCACAACTACTACCACCATCACTACCACTACTAGAACCACAACTACCATCCTTCTGTCCCACGCCCCAGGCTGTAAACAATAATAATAAAAATAAATAAAAAATAAACAAAAATATATTAATGTCCGTAGATGTAAACAACCGCCATCTTGAATCACGGAAACAGCTGACTATTAGCTCCTTGGCGGCCATGTTTGTTTACATTGGGTGAGTGTACCAATATGGCGGTAAAGATGACATTGTTTACATGACAAAAACTCCTTTAGTGTATTGTTCCTCGCCTCACATCCTTTGCAGAGATAATTTTAGTCATATTATTTTATGTTTGTCTGTCAGATTTACTGTTTTTTCTGTTTTATTTTTGCACTTTACTACATAAGGGAGACTTGTGTTAGGTGGATGGTTGTGTAGGTGTGTACGTGTCTTAAAAACTACTGAACTAACTTTACACACACACACACACTTACCCCCCACCCCCCTACGGCCCTACAATACTCAACCTTTATATAAACGAGTCGTATTATCCAAGGATTAGTTAAGTCCGGCCTATGAAGAAGAAATGGATGTGGGTAGAGTTTTGATTAGTTAGTATTAGGGAGTGATGGTTCATCTCTCTCCAGGTTTTATCCCTTAGTCTCTTTCTCTCCTTCCCCTCTCCTCTCTCCTCCCTTTCTCTCCCTCTCCTCTTCACTCTCTCCCTCCCAGATTCTCTCACCTCCCCCCTTCTCACCTCTCTCTCCTTCCTCACTCTCCTTTCCCTTCTCTCCTCCTCCTTCCCCTCTCACTCTCCCTTCCACACCTCCCTCCCCCCCCTTCTCCACTCTCTCCCCTCTCACACCTCCTCCCCTTCCTCCCTCCACCCCCCCTCACCTCTCCCTCCCCTTCTCTCTCTCCCCCCTTCTCACACTCTCCTCCCCCTCCTCCACCCCCTTCTCACCCCCTCCCTCCCACCCCTTTCTCACACCCCTCCTCCCTTCACTCACTCTCTCCCTTCCCTCTCACCTCCCCTTCTCACACTCTCCCTCCTTCTCTCACTTCTCCTCTCCCTCCCCCTCCCTCCTCCACCCCCCCCCTCTCACTCCTCCTCCTCCCCTTCTCTCACCCCCTTCTCACACTCTCCTCCCCTTCCCTCCCTCCCCTTCTCTCCTCTCCCTTCTCACACCTCCTCCCTCCTTCTCACACCCTCCCTCCCTCTCACTCTCCCCCTTTCTCCTCCTTCCCTCACTCCCTTCCCCTCTCTCACTCCCCCCTCTC